>NW_016182432.1:0-5904 GCF_001687245.7 Rhagoletis zephyria | reverse complement strand
ACGAGCATGTTGAGTAGCTCAGCTCAGTGCCAGTGTGTGTCGTCGTCGTCGTCGTCGTCGTCGGCTTTTGTAGAAAAACCACAGCAACAACAATTTTGCAGATTTTACCCAAAACAAAAACCAGCAACAAAGGTATCCGCTTAGAAGCTGAGGCAAAGACAAAATCTGCGTAAATGAATGTAGGTATGCAAATGAAATTTAGATGAAAGCAACAAAAGCGGTCATAACAACTACAACGAACTAACTAATAGTATGGCAGAATGTGTTAGCTACATTTACCACATGTAGTTACATCACATATCACGTATCTGCAACATCAAATTTAAAACAAAGCCGACAGGAGCAACCAACGCCAACGCCAACGCCGACGCCAACAAGGACAACAAGGATTACTACGTTGGCATCGCTGTTGCATGCGCATTATGTATCGCCTTATGTTGTTAGACCGCCACGTATTGTGTTGCCTTACCCGCAGAACACATACATACATTCAAGCTTGCTACTGCATCCTTTGTAGCTACATACATATGTATGTATATACACTTTGGTTTGGTTTTATGTCTGAGTATCCTTCCTGCATGCATATGTATTGCATTTATTATCTTGGTAAGTAAATTTTACATAACAAACTGCCAGAAGCGAATGAGTGAATGAGTGAATGAATGTGGATGCAAAAGGAGTGCTCCATGCGCTTGATGGCAGACTTCATGCCCGCCTGCGGCTATTCACAATCACAATGAACGCTACATTGCAAAGCATCATCTCGTCTTGACAGCCGGGACAAGCCGCCAGGACAAGCCGCCGGCACATTGTCGCACTCAGGCTCGACAACTACACTCTTCACTTAGCGCCACTGAGCTGGTGCTGGCGTATCCTGAATGTCTACAGACAGGCATATGGCAGACGGGCAAACAAAGCTGTGAAGATGCACTAGTGAGTGGATTAGCGATGTAAGGGGATTGAGTATGCGCTGGGCAATAGAGAAGGCTGTGAAGTTGTGATGCCGGTCTCAAGCCGTTCGCTTCAGTGCTTATCTCAGCACACTTACCTACAATATAGTATAACACACATGTAGTGTTCTGTGCCCGTTGAAATGTGCATTTGTGTTTAATATCATATGTATCATTATTTACCATTTCCATTTCCATATGCGCAAGTTTTCATAAATACCCAGTAGGGAAATCAACTTGTACCGAACTGGAGCGACTTTTATTATTGTTTTTTTTCGCAACGATTTTCGGACATCCCTTATGAAACGGGAAATTGGTCCATACCCTCTCGGAAACACAAACCAAAAATATTTTTTTTTTCAATTCTTTCAACGTTTACTTCGCCACGGGGTCGCGATATTAAATTTTCAATGTTTGAGATAAGGCGATATGTCCAGCGTCCATTGGAAGATTCGCCTCGTTTTTTGTGCCACATGTCTAGTGTGTGCCTACGGATGGAGAGCTACCAGATGTAAGCATTGCTGATGTTTTCGCCAATTCAAGGCCTTGCGGTACTGTATTGAATACAAATAAAACTAATTAATCCATATTTATGCGCCGTTGAGTATTCCTACCAGGTATGTGATAACAAATGTTTTCTTTGCTACTTTACTTCTCCTAACTTAGAACTATCTGTATTTCTGACTGTACTAGTCTTTAAATAATTTTACTATGACCAGTGTATAGCAACTCGAATGGTCCACTTTTTACTACAGGGATATTTTGCTATCCTAGCTAACTATATACATGCATGCACAGACTATTCTAGGGTATTTGCAACATTAACTTGATCAGTGACTTCCTTTACTGCCTTCACTCTTTTGATCCTTCCACAGTATCTGGTACTGCGGCTGCGACTGCAACGCGTTTGTTTAGCTGGCAGTATAATTCGCATAAAAGGAAAACACGCTGTCTACATCATGTTACCCCATCGTGAAAGTAGTTTTTGCGAACGTGCACATAAATGAACTTCTACAAACAAATACTTCGGTGTCGATTTTTTGCATTGGTATGCTTGAAACGTGGCATCGCTGAAATGTTTCCCCGCTTTAGGCTTCCAATTTTTCATATTATTGCGGAAAGAATTAATAATAATCCGCCAGGTTCTGCAATTCATTTCATTTCCGAGTGAATTTCAACCGTTGCCATGAGCATAAAGGTGAGGAGGTTACATACGGTTGGAAACCTTGAGGATATCATGATTTAGTTAATAGAAAATTATTCTGCTTTTGTCATATTATAAGCACTAAAATAGCACTATACAACTTCATACAAACAATCAGTGAGTTTCAGGGAAGTAGAATAAGTAGGGTGACCACAGGTCCTGATTTATCAGGACATGTCATGGAAATCAACTTGACCTAACACCGATCCCATCTAGACCGAAAGGGTAACTATGAGGAAAAATACCCGGCGTTTCTGCAAAATTAATGGGTTCTAAGGTCAATTATAGCAAGCTGGATAAGAAGCAACAGACTGCTTCTACGTTAATTACTGGAGCATCTACCCCTACTAAGGTGTCAGTTTAAGCGAAAAAAAATTAAGTTCCCTTCCAACCATGCCGAATTCATATAAGGTGGTGTTGTTTCATCAGCTGTGATTATCTCAGCGGGACTTCATCGGATGTATTCTCATTGAATTTCGGCCAACAGCTTCACGAGAATTGTCGTGGTTTCCAGACGAACCTACGTAGCGGCGTTTCCTGTTGCCCGAACTCTAACTGATAGGCAGGCAGCTCTTATACGTTTTCTATTAAACAAAATTTCCAAGAGTTTGGCTGTTACCGGACACTGCTGAATGCATCCACGTCAAACGAATGAACTTCGGCGTAAAAGAGTTTTGCCTAAGCTAAAGCCACAATTGGGGGATGAAGAGTATCAAACATTTTCTGTGGATGCCTATCCTTGGAGAAAACACCGCTGAGAGACACATACACATTTCATTGTAAAGTTTAATGGTTATTGTTGTTTTAATAGCACAAAACATTCCTTAAAAATTTTGTATCGAAGTTACAGCACTTTAGTCAGAAATAAAACTGGCTCGGTGTGTTTTTTAATTCTCACTTTTTTTTAAGTATTAGTACGAATATGTTGCATTGCCCCAATTCTCTTCAAGTATGTACCTTCACCAAAAAGGCCAATAAAGGCAATCTTTGACAAGTGTTCACACAAAAAGCCTCGAAGTTTGCATACGAATAAATGTGTACTTACATACTAGGGCTCGTAAAATTATCCGACTATTCGACTAATCGGTTAACCGATTATTCGATTCGTAACCTTTCGCATGCTTATTAGTCGGTTAATGGTATTCGAGTAGTCGCCCGCCTTCGATTATTCGAATAGTTGCTTTGCTTCGACTACTCGAGCATTGTAGCAAAATTCAGTAACCGAACTCTCATTGAAATTTCTTTGACAAATGAAAAATTTTTTTTTTAAATATATATGTACATGCACACATATGTATGTATATTCAGATACAAAAATGAGCGGACGCAAAAGGAGGTGGGTTTGGGATTTTTTCGAAAAAACAGAGGACGAAAAGGAAGTTCCATATGTGGTGCAGTTTTGTGCTACAACTCCTCCCCATCCTCACTGAACAACTATTTAACAAAAATGCATAACAAAAATCGCGAAAATGAGAGGTAGGTATTGCTTTAGCCATTGTCTCTAAAATATTTCGCAATAACATTTCAATAATTAGCGCACATTCTTGCAAAAAAAGTNAAAAAAAACTCGAACTTAAAATATTCGATTAACCGAAAATGAACGGTTAACCGAATAATCTAAAGTGAACGGTTATCCGAATAGTCGACAGCTTTCGACTACTCGAATATTGCTAACCGATTAACAGTAGTCGACTTCAGTCAGATTCGAATAATTCGGTTAATCGATTAACCGAATTGCCCGAGCTCTATTACATACATATACAAATGTACATATGTAGGTACATTAGAGTGGTACAATTTTTGTATGAGGGAAAATAATTTCCTCGTAGAAAACGGGTTTTCTAGTTTTTGCCTTTTGATATTTGTAATATCTACGCCAACATTCAGTCTCATACTGTAACCAATACAGGGTGCTCAGTGACCTTGAAATGCGCTAATGGATCGCTGTGAAACTGGCAAAAAATATTGGTGATTTTTATCAAAAGCTACTGTTGCCATAACAACTGAAATTTGTGATATTTTTTTAGATAAATTTAAATTTGAAATGTTTTTAGGATGCTTAACCTATTGCTTGATTAATATATGTACACAATATTTCTAGAGTAAAATGTGAGCATCATGAGCATCCTCCACATTTATACTTAGAAACGTAAATTTTGGTATCAGCACCTCTTTCGGCAAGATTAAAAATTTTAGAAGGTGCCCCAAACCCTATCTCGGATTTTTTTTTGCACCACTCTAATGTACATATATACGAACGTGTGCGAGTTAAAGCCTACAGCAACATTTGCATTGCATTGCGGGCGGCCATTTTGATTTGTACTCATCGCACTGGCTCATGAACATGCCAACAACAAAATTTGCCAAACTGCCCCAAAGCACACACGGAACACAAAATACAATTATGTGCAGATAAATAAACAAACTCACCCTGCCCTGCCCCATAGCTGGAGTCCCCATTATCCACCTTCACATGTGTATGTACTATACATGCATGTGTGTGTATGCGTATTTGTGTAAAACGACACAAAATGGATATTTCACCCGCAGCCGTTCTCATTGTTGGTATTTGTGTTAAAGTGTCAGTCTGTCATGATGCGGATGGGGGGGGCTTTACAGACGCGACTCGTTTATTTGTTTACATGTGTCTGTCTATGTAATAGTGCATAAATGTATGTACATCCATAAGTAAGTGTAGACAGGGGCAAGCGCTTGACAACAGGATACTGTTGATATTGTCGGTCGACGTCAGCGTGCATCGACGACGACGTCATCCGGTGCGTTGCTCACTGCTTCTGTTGTTGTGACTATTGTTGTTGCTGCTGTACTACATACACTCCAGTTACTATTATTGTCATTTTAAATTGTTTGTTGCAATTGGCAACTTTTATTGTTATTGCTATTGTTGCCATTGGCGGCTTGGTTAATCTGCTGTTGCTGCATTTTTTCAGGATTACTTTTGCATTCCCCATTTTTTGTGCGTTTGCAAGTGGCCGCTGGTACACTCGCTGCTACTCCCCGCTTATGCCATACACACTGACATCAGTTGCATCACATTTCACTATTTTTTTTTTGTTTTGTTTTTTTTTGCGCTATTGTAGCTATTGCAGTCGCCTTTTATTTAAATGTTAACAACAATGCTTGCCCGCATTTGCATTTATCGATTTTTTTTAATTTTTTTCTTCTTCTCCACATATCATTTGCCATTTAATCCGATGCCGGTCTGCCATTCTTTTTACTTTTTAATTACGTCAATTCTTCGTTTGCGAAAAAAATTTAAATTAAACTTTATACTTTTCTTGCACGTCACATAGCAGGCGTGTATGTATGCACAGTCGTACAACATACATACGTACGTACATACATAGATACGGGTAGCTTATTTGCGCATTTACGCACTACTCCGTGCCATGGTCAAATCCTTTTGATGAGCATTTTACAGAGTTTTACAGTACTTAATAGTTCAATAGTTTTACCAGAATTTAATGCGATTCAGTTACCGAATGGCAAGTAATGCGTGCCCTTTATAGGATTATACGCAATTCAATAATCCTAGCTTTTAGCTATTAGAATTTTTATTTGTTAGCCAGGGTTCATTTTACAAAAGAATATCAAATTTAAGAGCGAAATGTAAAACTATTTAATCACTGAGGATGATTTGGAGATAGAATTTGTCAAGCTATGGAAAATTTAAATCTGGATTGGTTTTTAATTGGTATGAAATGACAAATGACACTGGAGATAGAACGC
>NW_016182429.1:0-5905 GCF_001687245.7 Rhagoletis zephyria | reverse complement strand
AAAAAAAAAATCAACAAATTTTCATAAAAGATTCGAGCTTTATAATTACATTTCTTAGAAAGATTTTGTGTATGCATTTTTGTAGCGCATTCAATTCTGGTGTAATATAGTCTGAAGTAGCTATAACTTTCCACCAGGAGATGGGGTTGGAAACGGCTGTCTGTCTCGGAGCAAGTGGAGCGCTACGTAACTATATTCATTGGTTACCCTTGGTGTTCCGAATTGGTGTCGTTTCTATAAAAAGAAGAAAGGAGTCGGGTGGAATATTGACTTCAAGCATTTTTGTGTTTAAAACTCTCGCATGGTATGATCCCGACTTAAGCACTGCTATCTACTTAATCATATGATATAAATGATGTATTAAGCTATTCATCTAAGCGCAAAAGTGTTAGTAAACAATAACGCAATCATAAACTCTTCTCATTAGTGTATTTAAGAGAAGAAATGCAGCAGTAAATCACTGGTTTGCATGTAAAGAATACTGAATACTTGACTGCCTTTGGCGCATTACTTTAAACGCCATTCGAGTGTTAAACAATTCATCAGCGTTGCATTATGCACGAAGCCACTGAAGTCACATTTGTTTTCAGCTAAACTAACGATTAGAGCAGTTGACTACAACAAGAAAGTTGCTATGATTTTGCCGCATAACAAATCAACACAAACAATAAGACCAACACCAGGTTGGAAATTTGTACAACAAACAATACCGAAGCTCCGTTAAAAAAAAAAAAAAGTAAAGTAAACATAACCAAGCGTTGATGAGTAGTGAATTTGTTATCTTGAACCAAATAAATGAGTCGTTAATAACTCAGATACTTTATGAGCTGTTCAGCGGTTGATAAGCATATGTAATTGAAAGTCAACCAACGGCAGCAACGGCAGCACCGACAGCAGCCATAACAGTGGCAAACAAAAGGCAACCGGCAAATAGCCGCCGCCACATTGCTGCTGGAGAGGCGCGAAAAATTTACAAAACTGGTTGCATTGAAGACACGAACAAATAAATTTGCAAATTTATGACAAATTACGAGACGAATTAAAATTATTTGAACGATAAGAAAGTGAAAACTTGCAGTTGCCTATCGAAGACTGGCGTACAGCAGCAACGAAGCTTTTGGTAGGGGACAACGACTGGTTGAGGGATGTCAGCATTGCAAGCAAACATTTGCGTGGCTGGTCTTAGAAATTAACTAAAAATTAAAATGCTAATGAAGGTGGTTGCGGTCAAAACCTTCTACCACATATGTACCTATGTAGTACATAAAACATAGCAAGGGTTGAAATACCGCTACTAAAATTTTTATTTTATTATTAAATCCATTTACGCCAAAAATCGATATATTGCAGCAAGTGAAGCGTATTAGAATGCAATTAGGGGCAAGTTATGAGTTGGAATTAGCTTCAAGCCCAATGGAAGTTTATTCTTTAATATCAGACATTTAATTAATTTTGAACAGATGGTGTGGCATATGAACTTAATTTGTCCAAAAATGAGCCATAACTCCGGAAAGGTATAAAAAACTCCTCCTTGGAGTCAACCGATCTGTAATTATGCCAGTCCAACTGCTGTGACCTATTTAGCCTGTTCAAAAGCTATATGGCGGCACGTTAGTGCCTTGCCAAGGATTCGCAATTACTGGAGCCTGGAAGTCACAATTTTCATACCATTGTCCTGAAGATTTAAGCTTCTGGAGACATTTTGAAGCCTCTCCCAAAAGGAGCCAATCTAGGGATGGTAAATTCAGTAAAACCTTAAATGCATACCTTAGTGATGTAGGCAAAGAATCATTGAAGCCAAAAACCCTCACACATGCTCTCAAAGCCATCATTTTAAAGTACACCCTTTATATCCACAAAGATGTCAACCCCGTAGCACCCCTAGCGAAGCGCCCCATCGATTCCTCCAATATTCTTTTACAGGGCCAGTTCACAGGACATTTATGATATAAGCCTGCTATGTAATCTACCGAATCCGGAAGCATATTTTAAGATAAAAACCAAGGACATACTCGGATTCAGCAGATGCATAGTTAGTTTAAAAACCAATTATTTTCAATGTATGTAATTTACTTGTACAGGGAATTTCTGCCAACTGTCTTTCAACTCACCACAGTTTTTCGAGAGACAAACGTTTTTCGTAAAACAATCTGTCAATTCTGGGAGTTATATTGAAAGGTCATTACTATCTTTCGAAAGACTAGTTGAAAGTTCTGTTAAAAATTACGATAATTTAAAACAATATATATGTATATTTTTCTTTTTAAAAGAAAAACAACTAAGAGAGAAAAGAAAATGGAATAAAAAAATTCAAATTAAATGGAAATATAGTGCAAATAAATAAAAATATTTTTAAAAACTAAATGAAATAAAATTTGTGTGTCTTTTTAAAGCGAAATTTAAAAAATAAAAAAAAATAAAAATTAAAAATATAGATTAAAAAAGATCCTTAAAATTAAATTAAACAAAAAAATATATCTTTCTTTTAAAAACAATAAAATCTAAAACCAAAAAGAAATTTAATTTGTATAAATAGAAAAATCGATACCTTTTTAAAAATTTAGTGATATTAAAAAGGTATTTTAAAAGTATTTTTTTTCTTTTTTAAACAAAATCTTAAAAAACATTAACAACAATTAAATGAAATTAAACAATGTTTTTCTTTTCAGGACAATGAAATCTAATAAATAAAAGAAAACGAAATTAAACATTAAAATAAAATGAAAATAAAGCAAAAATTAATAAAAAAATTTTTTAAAATTCCACAATTTTTATTGAGCTTGAGGCCGTTTTTAATGAAAAACTTATTGTGGAAAAGCAACAATAATTTGAAAAAATGGTAGAAGTTATAGCTATTTCGGAAATCACCATATTTCCTCATCAGACTTCTTTCAGTAGGATTCGAACCGACGATCCCACTTGATTATGTTGGCTTAACAAATGATAAAGTGGGAAAAGCAACGATAATTTACAAGGCGAACTTAGCACAGTGCGTCGGCAACTGGCTGAGTCAGTGGGATCGAAATATTGAAGTTTCAAGTTTTTCTGAAATTTACCGTTATATGAAAAGCGGAAGTAATTTTATTCCGATTTCGATGATTTCAACGTTTTGCTTTTATGTGGTAAGCACAACAACCATACCGAGTTCGGTACAAATTGGTAGAACGGTTACCGAGATAAGATAATTTTATTATAAACGTATTTCTTGGTATAGAATTGTTGCAACCATCAATTTTGAATAAATTAGCTTTAATATTTACTGATTTATCGAAGATTTTGTATTTCTCTAAATTACCGTTATATGGGGTGTGGGCGTGGTTATTGTGCGATTTTAAAATTTTTCGGCCATTTGGTATGATTAATGTGACCAACTATTTCATAGTTCAAAGAAGTACAGGTTAGGTTGTGTTAAGTTAACGCCGCGAGCCGATTATGAAATTTCGAATGCGGCTAATTTCGATCCCTGAGAGCTCAGTGTTTGTTCAGGAGTGCCAAACTGCTTCCATCTTAGTCTCGCGAAGGTTATACAGTCTAAAAGAAAGTGTAACGATGATTCCACTTCATCTTCCTCTTGACAGCTGATACAAAAGTATCAGTCGAAATTCCTACTCTCACCGCATGAATACCAATCGCGCAATAGCTCGTCAGAATCACCATCACTAGCCCTTGAGTGGTAACGTGTTTTAAAGTGACCTATAAAAAGATTTGCTGCAGCAGAGAAACGTTTCCTTTTCCGTTTTTTATGTCACAAAAGGACCCGGTTTCCCTTAGCCTAATAGCAGTTCGTGCTGCGACAATTCTGTATGCAATATCCGCAGAAAATCCCAAGGGGAAACATGAGAGCCTTTTCCAGCCTTCGGGATGAACGCAAAACTGACTACCCTCAAAGCCTTGGGGATGTACTCGGTCCTCACACAGTTCGCATAAATAGGATCCAATCAATTGCACGACACCTTCCGAGCCCTTTGCAGCTGCGCACGTATGATGCCATCGGTCCCCGGCGACTTTAAAGGTTTGAACAAATTTATTGCCCAGGCCATGCGACGATCGCCCAGAAGATCGGAGAAGTACAGGACCTGGGGGAAGATTCTGTAACTAGTTAGCGACAATTTTCGCATGATATGTTATTGCGATTGGACAATTGTCGATAACTGGTTATAGAATCTACCTCCTGAAGTACAAAATATCGCAAAGAAGAACATTTANTGTAACTAGTTAGCGACAATTTTCGCATGATATGTTATTGCGATTGGACAATTGTCGATAACTGGTTATAGAATCTACCTCCTGAAGTACAAAATATCGCAAAGAAGAACATTTAACTGTACTTCGAAGTACGAAGTACAATACCGAAAAAAGAAGTACTGTACTTCCGAAAGAAGTACGGTTGGTCACATTAGGTATGCTGTATCAAGGTCAACTACTGTACCAAGTTTGAAAGAAATTGGTGCAGCGGTTAGCAAGATATGCACATGTAACAAAAACTTTATAATATTCTTATTTTTCGTCTAAAATTTATTGTAAATGTCAATTTTGAGTGAATAATCTTTAGTAGTTACTAAAATATCGCAGTTTTCGCATTTCTTAAAATTACCGTTATATGGGAAGTGGGCGTGGTTACAGTCCGATTTCGCCCATTTTCAATACCAACCTACCTTGGATAAATGGAAACCTACATGCCAAATTTCGTTGAGATATCTCAATTTTTGCTCGAGTTATCGTGTACACGGACGGACGGACAGACAAACATGGCTTAATCGACTTCTCTATTCATTCTGAGCATTTATGTATAAATTTGTCTATATCTATCTCGATTCGTTTTGGCTGTTACAAACAGCCGTTATGTGAACAAAGTTAATATACCCTTGTGCACAAGTGCGCTCGGGTATAAAAAAATGTATATTTTTCTTTTTAGGACAAAGAAATCTAATAACTAAAAGAAAATTAGATTAAAAATAGAAAAAATTATAGTAACAGAAAAACTCGCTACCCGAGGTTTCGAACCCGAGACCATCGCATAGCACGCACGTGCTTTGCTCAATCGGTCATTGCGACTGTTAGTACGTCGTGAGCGGTGAATAAGAACGCATTTTTCTAAGACTTTTGTACCCGAATAACAAAAGTCTTTCGAACTAAGTTGCCATCTGTTTTTTATTTGTCTTACGAAAGACTTTTTACTATCTTAGCCAGAATTGCTTTGTTAAAGAACCCCTTATTTCTGATTAAGCAAAAGATCTTAGTTATTTTTCTTTAAATTAGAATTCTACTTTAGTCTGCATTTAGACGGATTCGCTTTTTGAGATTTACTTATTTTCAACTGCAAAACCGAAACTTTGCTCCATTAAATTGCTTGGTTCAATATTTCCCGGCAAACAAGCGCAGGAACTTAAGCCATAACATTTTTCTTTTTTGCTTTTTTTTCGTTCAGACCAAAAAATACAAGCTCATAAATCCCGATGCTTCCGTTCACAGCTGCGACAACGAAAAGCACGCAGCCAAAAACAGAAGAACACTCGACGTTAAAAAAAATAAAATAAAAATCACACAACTTTTGTTGTGGCAGTTTCCAAGTTGTCGGTCGGCGAGAGTAGATAATCGCGCTCACACTCGCAAACACGCTTCGCATTACCGCCAGCGCCGAGTTAGTGNACACCATTTTGAGCTCCACACACTACTTAACAGGTTATAAGTCTGTGGCGAATGCGAAGAAAAACACAAAACAATTTCCTAGCTGTGCTGTGCTTTACTACACAATAGAGCGGTTGCTTCATATCGCCAGCTTTTTCAACTAAGCTCCTCACCACTCCACACAGACTTCTTTCTAATCGTTTTCCAGCTCTGTGATATTCATTGTGCTGCTGCTGCTGCTGAGTGTGTTCCCAAAGGACGTTTGGCTTTGCTGTTC
>NW_016182428.1:0-5905 GCF_001687245.7 Rhagoletis zephyria | reverse complement strand
AAGGCAAAAAAACATTGTAAATGAAAATTGCAGAAAACACTCATTCGATACGTAACACTATTCGCTTTACTGGTTTACTAATTTTTGTTATATTTGAAGAACTCCAGAAACAAGTTTAGGTAGAGTTGAAATACTCGCATATTCTGCGAGGTTTTTTCAGTAGCCCTTGACAGTCATCAGCGAAGCTGCCCCAGTTGTTCATCCCAAGTGCAGAAAAGTGCTTCTCCACTTGTTCCTTTCGTTGTGCTCTTGGCGCTCCTTGGTGCTCCTTTGCTAGTCGAAGTATATTTTTGCGGGAGCATCACCTTGTAAGCGTACTACATACATATATCAGAAAGGTATGATCTATAATGGGTTTCTCTATGTTCAATTCACTTTTAAGATTCCACTGTTTGTCATTCTATTTTCTTCTGTACCACTGTTCACTCTTATAGTATTAGTTTTGCGAGAAGCCTAAATTTAAACGTGGAACAGGGCGAGCTTCCCTTTGTGAATAGATTTTCTTATCTAGTTTATTTTTCAGGATGATCGATATCTGGTACTTGGCGGACTTAACATACCTGAAGCCATACTGATGGGTTCTAATCAGTTGACTCATGAAAGGCACACTGAAGTATAATCAGTTTCGCCCATAGGACTTTATAAGCAATGTTTATTTGCGCAAATAGCGAGATGGGGCAAAGTAAACAGAGATTCTTAGATTATTATCTTTGGGAATTCACTCGCCAGACTAAACTGCTTTTAACAGCTGCTACGTGCACCCCACTTGCTCTTCGTTGCCGCTTTTAAATAGCTCAGCGATATTGTTTGGGCTCTGGGGCTGATTTGGTTCTAAACCGCAACATTTTGCTATGCTCACTCCGCCTTAGTAGAGTGAAGGGACGTGGGCCTTGTCACTTTACATTGGTCTAGGTTCTTTTTCATCTAACTCGGCACCTGTAATGCCATTCAAAGGCGTTGAGAAGTTGTTCCTCTATTACCTCAAGTGCAATCTTCCCTTCTTCATCTTTGCAAGTACTAGTGCCTCCGATCTTGAAATCATTTCACGTCTGCTTTATTTTCTGATAGATTTTTCGAACCGCATTTCTACCTGCCAGTATCTCAAGCTATTCGCACTCATAACTTTCTACGCCTCTTCTCTTTTCTTCCTATTGAATAGATGTTTCTTTTCCCTCTTAATCTCCCGGTATCACTCAACTGCCGCTTCTATATCTATTCACTTTCAGGTTGTTTCTGCGCGTATGGGGTGGTAATCGTTTGTGTATCACAATCCGGATGACGGGAAGTTGCCTGTTTAAGAAAAATTGAGAGCCGGGTGCGAAGTTGTTCGGCTGTCCGTTGTTACTTCAGCTTTTCAAGGTCGAACTTTCGCGTCAATATTGGCTGCTCGGTCCATCATAATGTGAACGCAGATTTAGCGAATCTGAAGAAGTCGATGGAACTATCTTCGATTAAATGGTTCCAAAAACGCCATCTATAATTCTCACTTGATATCATCCCGAAACGTTAAGTAGGTATAATCATTTTTAAGAGTTTTACAGAGAAAGTTATCAATGCTGATAGATATCTAACTTTACAGGAAAAGTGTCCAGCTAGCTTTCGTGGTATTTAGCTAGAATACAAAATATAAATGGCGCATTTCATGCTCTCTGCATTCATAACTGTTTTATAAAAAAAAATTTTATATTCTGGAAATGTACCTTTGTGCATTAAAGTACGACATAACTGTAAAATATTTATGAAAATGCTGACGCGTACGACGATTCATACTGAGTGCACTTAATTTTTAGGTCAACGTACATATTTGCTTTACTCGAAATTAAAAGAAATTGTCTGTCTGTCTGCTCCAATTGCAGCTTGTTTGATTAGGTGCTGTTCTTTATTGACTCACACTGTTGGTTTTTGTCTGTCGCCCAATTGCTGTTGGCCTCGTTGCAAGCTTAATTTTTCGAGAGTTATTTTTAGCAGTACTTTTTTAATTTCGTTTTTTTTTTATTGTTTTTTAATTATTACATACATTTGTCTATGTAATTTGAATAATTTTTATGTGTGTATTTTTTATGTTACTTCTATTGACCCCAAATTGCATTTTGTTGGGTGTATTAATATTCGTGTCAAAGCTTGTCGGCTGTGGGTTAACACATGTATGTACATATGCAGCTCTCATTTCATTGTTACAGAAATGTTAAATGTTCTAGTTTCTTTTTCTCCATTTGACACCTGCATTGTCATATATTTATGAGCTTTTTGGCTCATGATTTTTATTTGTTGGATGCATTTTTGTTGGTTTGTTGTGATTCGGCTGTACGCTGCATAAGAGCTTCGTTTCGTTTGAATTTAGGTAAGCACCTATACATATCAGAAAAGAAAAAAATGTGGAAAAATGAGAAAAACTGAATTATAAAAACCTGAAGATTTGTGTTTTGTATTAAAAATAATATTTTAGGGGAACAAATGCGCCCTACATAAGATACAGATATTATCTTAATGTAGAATTTCCCGTTCTTTCCGATTCCGTAATTAGGAATGAGGCTTATCAGTTAAAAAATAAGGTTGACCTTGAGATTTTATTGAATTTAACATCCCATATGCCACTCGGCAACGGAAAGCTTGATTTTTTTATGAATATTTCATTTAATTTTTTTTTTATTTTCAAATTTATTTTAATCAAATTAAGTTAACCCTTTCAGTACAAGCTCTTTTTTTTAAATAAGAGCTTTTGTTGTTAGAAGAACAGTTATTTTGAGAAAAGTTTTATACAATTTTTTAGTTAACATATTTTTGAAATAAACGACTCAAAATTAGGCTTTATTCAAATTTTCACCCTTAACCCTTTAAGTACAATCGTCCAATATATTGACAAACTTTTGTTTGCTTAAAGCTCTTTTTTTTAAATAAGAGCTTTTGTTGTTAGAAGAACAGTTATTTTGAGAAAAGTTTTATAAAATTGTTTAGTTAACATATTTTTGAAATAAACGACCCAAAATTAGGCTTTATACATATTTTCAGATTTTTATCTTCCACTGTTGATTTTTTGCCCAGAAAGGGTTAAAAGATAAATGGGTACGTAAGGTTAGGGTTCAGAAAGCATGTTTCACATATACATACATATGTATGTACATACATACATATTTAACATGCATCCCAGACATTATACGCATGACATTATATAACTAATACAAATTTTTATTTATACTCAATAAAATTTTTCTTGCAGTGGCCCTTTTTGGTTCCAAATTTACTTTTTCCATACATATCAAGCTTTATGAAGATAGATTAAGGTACAAAATTACATTTATTTTTTTTTAATGTTTTAGAAAAGTTTTAACTTATTCTGCATTCGCTTATTTTTAACTAGCATTAGCAAATTAGTAGAATTATCTTAACTGTTTGCTTTCTTTTTTACTGATGTGTATGTATTTGAATTTTAAATTATTTAACTTAAAGCTTTAGCACTCAAATAAGTAGATACATACATATGTATGTACATATTTCATTTTCCACATATGTATGTATGTATGCATTTTAATTAAGCATTTGCTATTTTTATTTTATAATAACTGTATTGATTTTCTTAATGGTGTATAATTTTGCTAATTGCCTGGTGTTTCAGCCCATTAAGTTTTTGCTGATGTTCTACATGCATACATATGTAAACTCATATATTATATGTATATACAGCTGTTTCTTGCGTAATTATTTCGATATGTACATATGTATGTTGAATGTGCATTAAATCGTACCACCGCACAAACAAACAAAATAAAGTTCGCCTTACACACCTGAGCCCAAAAACATTTTTACAATTCAGTTACGAAAAGTAATTTAATTTATTTTGGCCGTTAATTTTTTTTTAAATAGTTCTACTTTGGTTCTAGTGGAATGATCGAGTTATTTACTTTTTAGCATACTTTTAATTATTTTTGGTTACCCTTTATTCACTGACAGTAGATGGCACGTTAAGGTGATAAGAACTGAGATCTGAGGGTTGGGTATTAGAACAGGGAAGTCAATGAATTTTTAGACAAAAAGGCCGAAGATATGACGAAAAATGTAAAACGGCGAAGGAATTTTTTTTTTCCAAATTGCCTTGCAAAAATTCTTTATATTCAAATCGGAACGGCGAACTTTTTTCTGATATGGTGTAATGTACATAAATACATATGTATACATTCCCGATGCGCGTAAAATTAAATTTTGTTCAACATTTCAATGTGTTGTTTACTAACTGTTTTTAAAAGCTAATTATAAGTAGTAAACACATTGGTAGTTGGTTAATAAGCAATTTAGTTTTTTGTTTACTATCAACTGGCGTTCTACTGACCTTCATTGGGTTCTGAATACATATTTAAAAAAATTAATGATGGTTTAGAAGAATAAAGACCGGTAAAATGTTTGAAATACAAAAATTGGTTGTTTTCACCATCGAAAAAGGCCTCTAATTAAAATACCAATATGTATTTAGATTTTAGCTTTTTACGGGCAGGCAAACAGTTTTATACTTCCGATTTTAGTATTATTTCCATACAGTAAAACCAGTGAGAGCCAGTATTGAAAGATAAAGGTAAAGGATATGCAGGTTGTTTATAGACTAACTTCAAAGGTTAATTATATGGTGCAATATAAAAAGTCTCTGCTATGATTTTTGTCACTATGTGGTGTTGATGCCCATACATCTGGCAATACGAATACAATGGCTAAATTTTTAGTGAAGACAGCTCTGTAATTCGTTGCTCATGCAAAAAGAAGTTCGATGTTTGGGTGCCACATGAATTATGGCAAAGAAACTTGGTTGACCTTTAGTGAAACGCTGCTGAAACGCAATGAAATTGAACCATTCTTGAAGCGATGTATAACGGGCAAATGAAAAATACATTGCACTGCGAGCGATCATGTCCAAAGACCGATAACCCTTACATACGACTTCAAAGCCAGTTTGGTGGAATTGGAAGGGTATCCAATATGAATTCAATTCGGGCTTCTTCTCTGCGCCGTTTGAACGAAGCAATCAAAAAGGAGCGACCAGAATTGGCCAACAGAAAAGTGGTTGTATTCCATTTTGGCATTGCCAGGCCGACCACATCTTTGATGTCTCGGAACAAATTGACGGAATTTGGCTGGGAAGTTTTGAGGCATACAACGTATAGCCCGGAGGGTGCACTGTCTGATTTTCATTTATTTCGGTCTCTGCAAAACTGAGAAAAATTGGCCGACTGAAGAGCCTCTGAAAATCAAAAGTCCAAGTTTTTCGCTGAGAGTCCATTGAAGCTCTACACGGATGGAATTATGAGGCTATTAAAAAAATTGCACGAGGCCTTATCACACACGATCTTCAAAGGTGACACGAGTCAAAATTACGCGATCGTCAGAAAATGCGAAAAATTAGTTCTTAGCACATGCTAGTCATATGGAAGACTTTACATGGGTTTTTTCAACAAATTATAACAAAAACTTGCTCCAGCCTTTGCTGAAAAGTAAATAAAAGCCCTGCGTAGATTTTAAGTGCATAATTTCAAAAATGCCAAATTTTGAGTTGTGTCACTTTTGAAGATCGTGTGCGATATGTAGACATTAATGTCCAATAGCATCAAAAATCGCATTATTACGATTCCATTGAAAATTTTTTTTAATTTTTTAAAAACATTTGTATGCAAGTTTTTTAAGCTTAAACCGTTTAGTCATCTGAGGGTATTTTTTCAAAACAGATCTTTAAGGAACTATTTTTATTCATAAAAAACTAAATTTTTGGAGGTATTTACAAATCGGTCCAGCTCAGGTAAATCTTAATATTTTACCGAAATTTTTTGGTCGAAGTCTTAGAATATAATAGATTTTATAATTCCATCGGAAAAAGAGTACCATTTTTATACCCGAGCGCACTTGTGCACAAGGGTATTATAACTTT
>NW_016182427.1:0-5905 GCF_001687245.7 Rhagoletis zephyria | reverse complement strand
AAAAAAAAATATCGAATATAACTTTGTTTGGCAGAAAATGCGAACGCCGTCAACGGTATTTTTAGATACTTCAAATCAGAAAATCGTCGCTGTGTAACTTGTTTAACTTTTCCAAATTTTGTACAAAGTTAGANGCAGAAAATGCGAACGCCGTCAACGGTATTTTTAGATACTTCAAATCAGAAAATCGTCGCTGTGTAACTTGTTTAACTTTTCCAAATTTTGTACAAAGTTAGAAATGAGGATTTACATGGCTTTTGTTGGACCCTATCATTTTGTCGCGGTGTGTACAACAGGTACACATAGTACTAGGAATAACCTAAGTTTATTGAAGAAATACTGCACTGGAATTTATTTATTATTATTAAGATACTGTAAAACGGAAATTTTTCACAGTAATGTTCAGTTTTCTTTAAACAAACTCTTACATGGCGTATGAGTAACATTTTCCATGTTAAACTTTGAATTACTATTTTTTCATTCACAATGCAAAATTAAAATGAAAACAGCTTGGGAGAATTACCTGAGGGTCAATTCCCGGTCTGCGTTATCGTGAAGTGATAAAAATAGCACCTTTACACCGCATTTATTTCGGAGTTAATTTTATACTTTTCACTTCACTTCACGATAACGCAGAACGGGAATTAACCCTCTTATCTAGAAAAACGGTATGCAAGCTACGACCAAAACCGACAAACTATTTTTTATTTTCACTTTTATTTCAACATAGATTGATTAAAAGAAAATACTGACAAAAACAAACGATTTTACACAAACAGGGTTGTGATTTTGAAATTTTTTCCCGTATTTTGGCTGTAAGTTGTAAGTTAGTATTGAATTATTAAAAGTGTTTAAAACAATGTTTAAAACACGTAAATTAAAACATTTGCCAAAACTTTGCTCAAAATATGTTTTTTTCTTTTTGGAATAAAACGCGATGTTTTTGTCTTTAAGTAAAAAAAAACATGTTTTTCCCAACCCTGATAGTACCAATCTTTTAACTACAAAAAAAAAAAAAATCCCAATCTTTTTATTTTGTACCAACAGCCCAATATAAAAATGAGCTAATCTGTACAAATGTACCAATTGAGTGAGACTGCCTTAAAAATGTATGCAATTAAAAAAAAAAAATATTCAACAAATTTTCGTAAAAATTTCGAGTTTTCAATTACATTTTGGGTATGCAGTTTTGTAGCCCTTTGAATTCTAGTAGAATAAAATACAAGTTTCAAATGGCTCAAAATTACGGTTGATTTTAAAGATTTTTTAAAAAAGATCGAAATTTGTACGAAAGTTTGTTGATTTTTTTTTAACATTGCACAAAGTTTGAAAGATGGATTTACACGGGTTTTGCTAATAAATGAACTATGTTTTTTATAAAAAAAATAACCAAAATTTAGTAACAATAAAAGTAACCCCTATAACGTTTAAATCTGTAACACTAACATGCCTTTGTTAGGTAAATAAAATAATAAAGTACGATGATGCCTAACGAAAGGTTTTTGAAAGAAACTTTACCTTGCAAATATTTTAAGAGAGGGTTTCCATTTATGCGAACCAAAAAATTTAACATTAAAAAAGCTCTCTTGGAACAGAAAAATTACATTCCTTTAGGGATATTAATATTTTTGGACGTGTCGCCAACGATGTAAAGATAAAAAAACTATTCCAAATGCAATCAACCATTCAACAACCGTAGCTGACTTTTTGACTGACTTGCAATGTTTTTGCAATGTCTCACATCGTGTGAAGTAGGACTGTCTTGATTAATTCTTGTATTTTTCGTTATTAAACTCAATGGGTCTTCCTGTCTGTGGAGCATATTTTAAATCAAAACTTATCATTCTATAGAATGATGCGCGCTCTCCTAAATTAAAGCATAAACAGACGGCAGCGTTGATCCGGATCAACTCGGGAATTAACTGCAGTTGATCCGGATTAAGTCCGAGTTAATCCGGATTAACGCTGCCGTCTGTTTAAGCTTTTAGATAAATTCTCGAAAAGGCTCTCTTTCAAGGTGTTGGCAAATGCTAATACAACTGAACCCCGCATATAAGTTTACATTTCCCGCGGCTAGCCTTCTTGCACTGAGAAAAGAGTTTAGTTACGTCAACTAAATATGTTTTTCTCAACACATGATTTAGTTATAGTCACATTATTTGGTTATAGTTACCAAATCATGTGTTAGTAGAAATATATTTGGCTGACTTTTTTCTGAGTGTGTATTCGAAAATAACTGACCACCTTGAAAAAAATTGTCCGATTATAAAGTAAGTATAAAGTTCAAATTTAGATATTTTCCTATCTGGGAACCCTATTACTTAGCGTTATCTACGATTAAAAGCAAAACGCGACGTTTCCTGTTTTTTTGCCAAACAGGAAGTTCCTACAATTTTCCTTCATTTCTCTAGTTTCCTTTCATTTTATCTATATATATGCCTGTACTCACACAGTGCAATTTTCCCTTAGTACCTAAAGGCCAGTACGCAGCTCTCAAGAAAACGGTAAAGAAAAAAATTGCCATTATTTCGTGTGTGTGTCCAAGGAATTTTGACATCTGATACTTCAGAGTCTGTTGCCTCACTCTTTCCTCAAGAAATAACGGAATGGGCACATACATTATATTTCTGTTGTAAACATGGGTTGCCTTAAGCTATTTTTTCACCAAAACACTTTAGAAAACCGTAGTAGACAGCGTAGCAAATTACTTAAGAACTGCGCACTGCCTTAGGGCCTGATTCCAGCTCTCAAGGAAAACAAAAAATTTCTATAAAATTACGCACAAGGAATTCTAAATAAATTTTTTTCTAACAAAATATTTGAAATCCGTTTGCAGCTCTCAATAACGAAATGCTCGTACATATATTTATTTCTTCAAGAAAATGTACAGCAAAGGCAAATTGTTTTTTAAAGCAACAGAAAAATGAAAAATATTTCTTATGATTTTTCTTGAGAGCTGGATGCTTAGCTTTAAGGAAATTTGACACAAGAAAATTTCTTAGCCATTTATTGTACGTCATTTGATATGGAGTTTTTGCTTTTCTTGAGAGCTGCATACTGGCTTTACCCTAAGGACTGAGTGAACCAGGGTTATATTTGCTGTTTTACGATAGAAAAATCTTTCCTTACAATCCTCAGAGATTGTACCAAATTTGGCGCATGACGCATTTTGCTGAATATTCAAACTCATGTGGCCATGTACCACCCTAAGAGACAAAAAATTTATCAATAAACCCCAGAGCTGATGTTGCAAGGATAATAGCAATTCCTATTGGGTATCGTCTACAAAAACTTCCGGCAGGCACCAAAATAAACAGAAATCAGTAAAGCACCAGCATTGCTGATGCCCAGCTTTAACGAGAAGTAGGAATATTATACTAATGCTATAAGAGTTCAGACCACTACAAAAAACCTGTCTCTTCTACAATAACTATACCCAAGTTAGTCAACCACACTTACTGGTTCTATGTATATTACAAAAATGGAACTTGTCTTGTTCCCTGGCAATAATATTTTTTTTTCGCCACCATCCTAAAAGCGTAGACAGCATGGATGCAGATAAACTCATTAATTTGGAATTATCTCAGGAGATAACTGCAGTTAATTGGGATTAGGTACAAAAGTTAATTCTCGAACCTAATGCGGATAAGCGGCATTACTGATGATAACCTATGCTATTACCAACCTTATGTAATTGTAAATTGCTTCGCTACTTCATAAGCCTACATATTTAGCAATAAACACAATTGCTTCGTTTCTAGAACTGAACGATTTTTATTTTTTTTTTAATGAAGTTGACTAGTGAAAACAAAAGTCCGATGTTAATTTCTCTTTGAGTTTTTTCTTCCTATTTGTAAACCACTTCCGCTATATGTATTTATCCAGTTTTTTGCTTACACTCTCCTCCACTTCTCTGTTTTTACTTTTCTTCCTAGTTTTGTATTTACATTAATTTATCTTAGTCTTGATTTTCTTACAATCAGTATAAGCTAAACTTATATTATCACCTTCGGCAGCCTAGCTAGAAATTTTCATTAAATTCTCTTTACTCTAAATGCGCATATGCCGTCAACCGCGNGGCGAACACTAGTTATAGTAAATAGGCCAATTTCTTTTCCCATTAAATGACTCAAGCATTCGCGCATATTTTCGTACTCTCTTTCTTCAGGGATGCTAAAGATCTAAGATAGCATTTTCCTTTTTTTTACGTGAATTATTTTCCAGCATTCATAGGCTTGTGAGGCCTAAATTTTTCGCAGTACTACTATACCTTTTTTTCTAAATTTTGGGGTAGCTAATTCTGGGTATTCTTTGTATTTGCCTCTTAGTTAGTGCAGCAGTTATTTACTGCCTACTTTTTTAATTTACTTAAAATTTTTCATTCGCCCACAGTACAACGCAAATTTATGCGTCTGCTACTGTCACTATCTTATACTACATACATACGTAATAAGTATTTTTACTATGCTACTTCGTGGTAGTTCTGCTGATTTGAAACTTACGAATAAATTTTTTGTTCATTTTTTTCATCCAATCCATTTTAGTTATTTCTACTTGAAGTACTTTGCGGATTGGATTTGTGCCAAAGTAGAGCGCGTAAGCCAGCATTGCGTGGCAGTAGTTGGCCGAGTTGTTTGAATATTAACAGCTACAAAAAAAAAAAATGAATTTTATGAATGTGTGTGCGTGTGTATAGATGTAGTATGTATATGACTGTATATCTCAAGTTATGATTATTTTTGCAAATTTTGCCGTCGCAGTTGAGTTCACATAAAAATGCAGACAAGCGTTCAGTTGCAGGCCGAAGAGATCAATGAAATGTGCTACTCTTAGAATAAATAAATAATATCTAATTCCATGAAAATATGCTATATACTCGCTTGCAAAATGACCAAAATGCAAATTAATTTCACTCGAGTTATCAAAGGAAGTTCAGGCTAAGTTATCTTATGACAGTGACGTTGGCGGATTGGCAATGTAAAAAGATTTTAGTTGGGAAAGCTTCAGAATTTTTTATGCAGAGACGAACTAAGAAGTTTCACTTTGTGAGTAGAAATATTGTTAGTATAAGCCTTGGAAAAAAATCTAGAATGTAAAATTTAAAATTTAAATGCGAAAGCATATACAGTGTAAATTTAGTAAATACTAAAGATACAATTTGAGGAAAAAAAAGCTTCATTTCGAAATTTTTAATATTCTGATGAAAAATTTGAGTTTCCGAATATCGATAGAAAATTTTTCAGGTGGTTTATAAACTAACTATACGTAACATTCGAGACGGTTTTTTAAATATTTTCGGATATTTTTAATTAAATACAAATACAAATTTTTCTTTAAAATGGGAGTAGATAAATAAACATAAAGTCAAACTTCTGGTTGTCTAAAACTCAACAAATATTTTGTACAGAGGTTGATATGTATAAAATTTTTTTTGAAAATAAAAAAATACTCATATTTTTAGGGATTTGAAAAAATTCTTGTTTATTTTAAAAATGAAATTGATTGGTGAATTAAAAACCTAACACAAATTTATGGTAACATAAAAATTGAACTAAACAGAACACATTTTCGGAACCTTTGGTTAAGTTTTTGAAATATGAACATTAACTTTTGATGAACATAAATTTTGGTCATTTAAATACTGCATATAACTTTTTTTTTCGTTTAGAAAGTGAAAGCATTTCCTTGCTTATATAAAAACTGGGCATAAGTCTATATTCATCTCAAAATGTGTACCTAAATTTTTTCAAAAAATTAGGAGAACACAATTTTTTTTTTGTTTAGATATAAAGGATATCAATCTCTGAAGAATTTTATGGAAGTCAAAATGATCAAAGATGAATTTTTGAAAGAATTTAAATTGTTATTATTACTTTTTAATATTTATTTCATTTTGTTAATGGCG
>NW_016182426.1:0-5906 GCF_001687245.7 Rhagoletis zephyria | reverse complement strand
TTATTTTATTTTATTTTATTTTATTTTTTATTTTATTTTATTTTATTTATTTGTTATTTCTTTTTGTTTCCATTGTTTGGATTTTATTAGACAAAAATACGTTGTTCGATTTTGTTGAGTAAAATTTTAAAAATTAAAAAATTTAATTAAAAAAATGTGTTTGAAATTTTTTTCTTAAATATGTAGTTTAAATTTAAAAGAACTTTTTTTATAGAATTGCAGAGAATCATAACAAAAACTATCGCTTAACGACTGATTAATAAGAAAATTATAGTAAGCATTCAGGCGCTGCTTGCTAGTCACTCTAAGCCGCATACGCCATGTCGACCGGAAGACACAAGCTAACTGTAGAGGAAATTTATTCAATGACTCGCGCCATTCGCATACAACCCTGTGCGCAAATATCGATTGCTGTTGCTGCTGCTCTTGCCTGGCCTATCTGCACGCTGCTCGCTCGCTTGCTCGTTTGCTGACTGCCCGCCAGTGTTTTCGTATCCAATCACGTAACGACCTTGCTGGATGTTTAAGCCGTGTATTTCTGCTGTTGTCATATCGAATAAACGTTTTTACTTCGTTGTCCGGGTGCGAGCTAAATAGGAGACTGTCTCTTACGTAAATATCTAAAAAGAAAAGATATTTAAAAATTTTATTTGTTTAAAATAAATGAATAGATATATTCAGAAAAAATATGTTCAATAAAAAGCATAGCAATCGAATGAAAGGAAGTTCAAAAGCAATTAGCAGGCGGATGTAGAAAATCGATTAAAAAATTTGCAACCTTTTTCTATGATTTTTGGTGGTCAATTCGGCAAATGTAGAGTGCAACGACGGTGTTGGCTATTGGAGCGGAGAACGGCAAGCAGCTGTGTCAAAAAATAAAAATAAAATTCATATGTAATTGGTGCAGAAGAAAAAAGTCTAGCGAACAGACATATCAATGCCAATAAGGGCATGGAAAAATTGTGCAATCTCTGCGAAAATTTTCAAAGTTATGAAAGTTCTATATGTACATATATGAATGAAGCAAAAGTGCGAAAAGTGATTTGAAATTGGAGCAGCGCACGATTTTAAATAAGTACATAATGCAAATATGTTAATACCCCGAAATTGAAACGTTTGGTGAATTTTTATGTAATTTTAAACTTCTTTTATTTAATACTTGAAAATCGCCACCAAGTTTGATCTTATTGTTTCTCAGTTTGGTTGTCATAAGCCAACATTTCAATCGATATTTGTATGGTTGGCGGGCCCCCATCACATGCCATACATACACCTTCCCTCAACGCGCGCACTAACGCACACACGCAAACCTATGAAGCACCATTCCACACTAATTGGTAGCTGTTACATAAGTTATGTTCGGTGAATTCTTATGCGCAAAGCTGCAAGTGACAAAAAGCGGCTGTATTACATTAGAAAATAGTGTGCTTGGAATTGAAAAAAAAACTTCTTTAAAAAAATTTAATACCAAGTAGTGCATTGCAAAGAAATATTTCATCGAATTAACCGAACACAGCTGAAAAGTGCGAATCCTTTCAAATGGGTAAGGAGAGCTGAAGTTTTAGGTTTTTTGATAGTTTTTTTTTTGGAATATTCGCTCGCTCGTTTACTGCTTGTACATTGTTACAGTTACGATTGCTCGAATGCTCGTGCGAATACGAATCTGCTGCGAGTCTGATTCCTGTAAGAGAAGCGTTACCAGTAAAGCAGTCAGTAGAGGCGCTCGTTTGTCAGTTTTTCGGTTTTCGGAGTAGCGCAAGCAAGCAACTAAGTATTTGGGGCTTAACTAGGTCAGTTATTGAATTTTCAAACGAATTGCAATGCGCCAACAACAACAACAACAAACCGCACCACCAACAAAGACAACAAGAAGTGTCATGTCAAAGATACAGGGCGCAATGAAACACACAGCGTACTAAGAATAAGAAGAAGAACAACAACATCAGNAAACCGCACCACCAACAAAGACAACAAGAAGTGTCATGTCAAAGATACAGGGCACAATGAAACACACAGCGTACTAAGAATAAGAAGAAGAACAACAACATCAGCTAACTGTTAAGAGACAAAGAGACAGTAACGGCTGATTGAAGTGCTGCAGAAAGTAGAAGCAGCACTGCTGCTGCCAAATGGGAGAGTGAGAGTTTGGTAAAATTTGGAGAAAAATAATGAAAGGCCATACTAAAAATAATAAGCGTAATAATATTGAAATGTTTAAAATAAAAAAATGCGAGTGTAAACAGCGCTTAAACACTGCTTAAAACTCTGCTTCTGCCAAACATTTCATTCCGATGCCATCCTTGGCCATTAGTAAAATATTACAGTTAATTTCCATTCATTACTGCTAACGGTGCTGTCACGCAACTGCCATTCTTCCTTTCGCGCTGTCTTAATGAATACTTCTAACAATTGAGCGCAGCATTTCCGTGTGTGCGTGTGTGTGTGTGTGTGTGTGTGTGTGTGTGTGTGTGTGTGTGTGTGTGTGTGTGTGTGTGTGTGTGTGTGTGTGTGTGTGTGTGTGTGTGTGTGTGTGTGTGTGTGTGTGTGNAAGTTGGCTGTCATTACACATACCCCTTTCCTTCCTCTCTACACATTCGCACCCGTTATATGTTTCATAACTTTGCACGCATTTGTATGTTAGTTCATGTGCTCATTCATTTGCTAGGCAACCCACTAATAACTGTTAATAAAATCAATTTCCCACCCATAAAGAAGCGCGCAACAACAATTTTAAACGCGGACATATCAAATATGTCTGAGAAGAGCTTTACTCAGCTGAAATGAACTCAACAGTTCAGGTGTGCCTACACCTTTGTATATGTGTATGTATATACTCATTTATGTACAATTGTATATATTAGGTATGGTTAATACCGTGCTATATACAATATTTTCGAATTGAATTGTTCATAATATAAAATGCCATGACATTTTATTAGACCGTTCACGTTAAAGTACACACATACACATGTATATCATCGTTTGAAGTACAAAATCTCATATCGTTGTTCTGCAAAACCGCGTAACTGACATGTTTTGCCAAAAATTGGATTTGCAACACAAAAGCCTTATTAATTCGTCCTGAAATATACTAGCCAGAAATGCGATTGTTTTATAAAGAAGAGAACCGTTTTGAAATACGAGTGCTTTTACTCTCTAGAAAATAATTTATGCAACCTCACATTCGCGGTTTCGCATTTTGTTGATACGCGGTTTTGTACTTTAAACGACGATATATGTATATAATAAACACATAGGTAAACATGTTCAAGTCCTTATACAGCAATATTTAATATTTGCTTTCACCTGTTTTACAGTTAAAAATAGAAAAACTCAATTTTTTTGGTGAATATCGTAATTAATGTTGTGGTCTTACGTAATAGCTATTCCATGTTTGACGTTTTCAAAAGTTTTTTAAACGTTGGTTAAAAATTGGGATCGTGGACGAAATATCAAATAGTTATTTACATACATCAGCACTAGCCGCACAATCAAAGAGCAGTTTAAAATTGCATAAAGGCCGGGTCACACGATTGGGCAATCGACCAAAAAAAAATTGACTTAAATTGGAACGCCAATCGTGTGATCCCAATCATTTACAAACCAATTTCAATGCAATTCTTATGTCGTGAAGGCCGTTGTTTGCCGAATGCTTAGAGGTACGAACTATCACTCCGTTGTACCCGGGTTCCGATCACTGTTCTGAGTAACATCTAAAATTATTAAAAGTTTTTCTTCCAACAGTAAAATTGCAGCTCCCTCTATCTGTGTCATAACAACAGGGCGCACATCACAAGTTGGATTAGAAGCTCGGCCAATCAAAAGTTTGATCCCCAAAATCTATATATACAAATATGTAAATGAAATTTGGACAGTATGCTCCTTAGACCCGTGGCACGGACATCGTGCGAGGTGGCGTATGAGTCGAGATATTCAGAAAATCTGTATTTATGATCCGATTTTGATGAAATTAAAAACCACAAAGTGGGGATACGACGAGAAGTACTTCGACGTAGTTATTCAGAAAATCCGCATTTATTGTCCGAGAAATATATGCTCCTAAGCCAATGTAAAGCACTTATTTAGATTTTAAGGACATACTACAACGTTCTCTAATTTAAAAATTCAAAGTTTTGGCCTAGTAATTTTTACGATTTAGGAAAAATATTGAAATGGATAGAATCTATTTCCGATTGCTTGGTATTGGACATTAAGAGTTCTTAGTACTTCGTTGAGCTGCCTTTTACTAAATTATTTCTTTAATACGTTAAGTCATTGAGTCAATCAAATACTCCAAACTCAAAATGTTCGTTCTGTGGTAGGGCGCAAAATCGTAGGGGGAATAACTTTTTCGCAATCAGAAATAAGGTTGTCAATTGAAGGCCTTTAAAGTTGGAAAATACTTTCATTGTACAATTCCATTACAAAAGAACTATCGTTTATCGCCTTCATGGTGAAATTAATCCAATTAATCACTAACTAACCACTTACTGTGCGACTGTGGGGTTGCGAAAAGTCCATTGAGTACACCGCGATACATTTTTGCCCAGCTTAACCGGTTTCCTCTCATAAGATGTTTATTGTGGACAGCTCTGGTAAGAGTTCACTCGGATGCACATATGTAATGTAGGCCCATTGTAATAATAATAATAATAATAATAATAATAATAATAATAAACAGGGGACGGATTTTATGGAAATTACCTTTTTTCTGCTAAAGAGATAGAGTATATTCGATTAGGAATGTCCACGACTTAGTTTCCCTGGATCCAAATATACACATTTGAGGTTACCTTTTTCAAAATATTTGCATATTTTGCCTATTGTACCTTTAAAAAGTGATTATAGCGAAGAGAAAACCTTTATTCCTGATAATATAAAAGTTTCAAACGTTCAAAAAAAAAAAAAACAAGTTGATAACGAAGAAAATCGAAGGATAAATGAAGAAGTAATAAGTAGTCATATGAAAATGCGCAAAGATTTTTGTTATGAAAAATGACCAGGAAAGCATGTTACTCATACGCCACGTATACCTGAAAACATCTCGAAGACTTATCCATAGAATAAAAATTTAACACGATTCTCGGAATTAGCGAGCGTCCGTTGAATATTTTTCGTGTAAACCAGAGTTATTTTCAGTTTTTAACTTTTTTAGAGCCTTCTTTTGCCTNTAGTGCCTTTTCCTGCCTATTTCGCTGTTTTATTTTGTATTTTTTTTAGGATTTTAGTTCCTAAAAACCCGTTCCCTGATAAGAAATAATAGATTGGGGCTTACGCAAAATGTTGGTGTTTGGCGCAGCTTCTCCTTCGTGGCGTGCGCTTCATGTTGTGGCTCAAAATGGATGCACCTACAGTTTTACGCGGACTCCGAACAGCGATTGTATTTTTATCAGAAGCTGTTCTTCATGGCAGAAATACACTCGGAAAATGACGGCCATGTGGCCAATGGTTCAGTGTCCCCTTTGTATTTCTGTTAGATGTTGAGAGCCTCAGCTCACCCCATGTTCTTCGTTCATCAATCAGTGGCCAGAGTGAACGCAATACACCGCAGGTGTTCAAATTGGTATCGATGCTGTCAAAAGCTGCTCATGCCATTTTCTCAAATTTTGAACACCATTATCGCAGGGAAGTTTGCAGGCTTATCTCAGATCACTTTCAATCGAAGTTGTCCGCTTTCTCATTTCCAGGAATACCACTGTGTCAGGACACAGCCTTTTAGGCGCCCAAAGCCTCAGGGCGCGGCATTTTTCACGTACTTACAAACTAGTATATACATACATGTCATATCTATTGCTATATAGGGAATGTCTTCTGAAACTGTATGCATAGAATCATTTGCGCTATTCAAACCGTTTTTTTTTTATTTTTTCAATAAGTGAATTAAAAAATCAACGTGGTGAATACTA
>NW_016182424.1:0-5908 GCF_001687245.7 Rhagoletis zephyria | reverse complement strand
TGCAACGAATATTTGAGACCGCGCTGTGGCTGAACTGCTTGAAATTTCGGAGCCAAAGCAACTACACTGTTCGCACTTTTGTGCGAAACAAAGCGCTAATTTCTGTCTGCCCATTTTCGCATCAAAGAGTGAACTCTGGTAATAATTATAAGGTTATCCACTTTTGCCGGGTTAAAAAAAAAAACATTCGAAATTTTTGGCTTTCTTCCCGTTAAAATTGTAAGAAGATCAGAATATTCGCCTACAATGTAAACACTGGAAAATTGTGAAAAGCCGACTAAGGGCCGTTTGCACCATGTCTAGTTAATTCTAACTCCCAGTTAAACATCTTTATCGACGTTATCGACACCCATCATATAACATGTGATCGATAAAGCAGTTAACGTGCTTAACTGAAGGATGTACCTCCAGTTAGCGTTAACTAGACATGGTGCAAACGGCCCTAAGGCCGCCTAGACAAGGGCTGTATCAGCACCTTCATGGTAATTATGGACATCGACCCCCGCAACTTGTAAATAAGACATTAGCAGGTCTATGAATTTAGCTTTATTCCGTTGATTAGCAAAAAATTTTTCTTGATTACCATTGAACGAAATATTCTGATCAAATACCAACTCTGGAGAGAGCATTGCACTTCGAGTACCTTGCAAAATTCTGTCTATACTGACTGGACTAAAAGAGTAATGCTCATTCTGTATTCATTACAATATTACACAATTTCATTATTGTACCTCGCGAAGCTTATGGAGCTGTCTTTTTGTTGTTGTTGTTGTTGTTGTTTCTGTTGCAGTAATGTTGGTTCTCATTTGTCATTTGCATATGCAATAAATGACTAGCAATAATTTTCATCACCAGTGATATTGCTATCGGGCAATATGCATTTCGAACGTATCTGCTTTAACTTTATATTGCTGAAACTATTTATTACACAAAAAATATTTGTAACTAAATTGTTTGAAATTTTTCCAGCCACAAAAAAGCTTTCGTACGTAATTTTGATATCTTGTATTCTTTTTCGAGTTATTTTGCGAAGATCGTAAAAACACATTTTTTTTTACAATATTTCGTGATACATTTTCAAAACAATGAGATAAAAAAGCCTACATGTCAGTCATAAAATACGCAGAATTCGATTTTGCATAAAAGTGTTCTTTTGTAATCTTAAGAAAAAACGATTGCTTACTTTATATTCATTCGGTCCATTGAGTGATACTAAAAATAAGTAAAAAGGTTGACTTTCATACATATGTATGTATGTAAAATTAAACTGCATACATTTATTATATATACACGCGCAAATACATTGCATGCCCCGCGCTGTTGAAACACCTTTCCATTTCAGTTTTATATTAAGTAAATTTTCAAATAAAAAAATTATACAAGAAAGAAACTGTTAATATTAAAATAATACGAAGATGCACAGCAACGAAATGGCAAACTATAAAATCGCACATCAATAACGAAACAAAGAAGGATTTCGTAAAAGAAAACTTATAAACAAATCCAAGTGCGCAGAGCAGGTAGCCATGGTATCAGCTGGCGTAAAATGAGACTTTGCAGAAAGAAGTTGATATTCAAGTTTTTGTAATATTGCATAGTACTAGCTAGCCGTACGTTGAATTAACCGAAAACTGACAAAAAAGAAAGTTGGTCGTTGCAGTTTTCCATCATAACTTGTTGCTGTGATTTGATGCTCCGAGCAACGTTTTGTGAGCATTCTCAGATCAGCTGAATACTAGGAAGACTTATAAAAGACATGCTTCAAATGCAATTAGAGTAAACAAGTGGTGCAGACCGGAATGTTAGTAGCCGCAGAGAAAGGATTCTTGGTAGAAGACAAAGCCATCGTGGGAATTAAAAAACCAACTTTTGTTCTTAACTTTCATGTAATGAAATTTGAGTTTTTATTTGCTAAAAGCGTTCTTTTAAAGCTTTTAACTGGCAAGAATGATGAAACTTGTGGCTTGCCAGGAGTATATACCCCTATACATATGTATGTAAGTATGTATATTGATATCTTTGCCCTCAGTCCTGCTAGAATCCAAATATTTATAAAGTAACGCAAAATATACCACACTGAATACTGCTCTCCTTCTTGGCGCATACAACCGCAATTTTAAATAGAGTACAGAGTTGCAACAAGGTCGTTAAGTGGCAAGCCGGCAGCACCCGGGGCACAGACAAAGAAACGTTAATGGCAACAAACAAGGCAAGGCACCCGTGTGGCTACCGGGGACTAACAGGACGCAGTGGACGAAGCTACAGACTTGCCAAAACATGGCACTGCAGATAGCGACTGGATGCCGTCTAATGTAACCACACCTGAACGACGAGGCTCAAATAATCCCTGTCAAGTTGCATAATACGATACTTTGTAAGCAGTTCTTAGTAGGGTACCGCAGACGTCGCACATGAACATACACCTGCTTGCGGCAAAGCCATAGAAAAGACACTTCAGAAGGCATCTACGAACTAATGGACGAAGTCCAGAAGTTCATAAAACCACCTATGGACTCGACAGCGTATCGACAAGCCATAAACCGCATTCATAGAGAGTCGGTCTCGACTTACACCAACTCCCGACCAGTTACGGCCGTTTTGGGAACACCTGATGTGGAAGCGATAGAGCCTCGTCTGGCTCGGGAGACTCGCATCACCATATCCCAACTTCGCTGTGCCTACTGCAGCAAGCTAAATTGTACCAGAGTAGAATCAAGGTGCAGGGATGGTATTTTCAGTGATTACAATAGGAAGCTCAAGGCTTTTTAACATTTTTTTTTATTGCCCTAGGTACACACACAGACCTCGCCAAAATCAGTTTTTGCTGTTTAATAAATGACTATAAGTAACTATCAGATCAAGATAGTTCTTTCATCAATAGGCCTATAAGGCGGGGAAATCTTTTTAGATGGCTCTGAAAAATCTTGTTGCCAGAATTAGCAATGACTTCACAAAGACAGAATTCGCCTTGGGCATTTTTGTAGACATTGAAGGTGGTTTCGACAATGCCACTTTCGATTGCATTCGCAACTCAGCCCTACACCATGGAGTAGATGCTGTGCTGGTAAACTGGATTCATTCAATGCTTGCGCAGCGGATCATTAATATTCAGGTAGAAGGAGGTCAATATTTCACGTGCGGAGCTAAAAACGGCTGGCGTGCTTTCCGCTTCTTCGCTCCTTCTTGTCAAGCTAAAGAACTCTCGAATCCATTTTTTGTCAGTTGTTTGCAGGAAAGCGCAAATAACACTAACAATGATTGACACTTATTGTAATGAGCAGGGGCTGTCTGCTTAACCAACGACGCTAGTGTTGTACTCTTCACTAGAAGGGGAGAGTTGGATGGTTTAACTTTCATTACACTTAAAAGACTTACAATTCAGATATCTTCTGAAGTTAAGTATCTGGGCGCAATTCTGAAAATGTTCATGAAAATCCCACGTTGAGCATAAGACCCCTAAAGCGTTGTCGGATTTTTGGCAATGTAAACAGTTATTTTGTAAAACGTGGGGTCTGTCACCAAGGGGTATCCTCTGGATCTACACCTCGATGATCCAACCCACTATCAGTTATTCGTCACTGATATGGTGCAGCAGACTCTCAATCAATAGTGTGGGAAATATGCTTGCCAAACTTCAAAGGATAGTTGCCGTGGTCAGGTACTATGTTCACTATTTATGTTTTTAGCTTGAGGTTCAAATGTGAATAACTAACAGCTTGTTGATTGTACAGCTGAATCAAGTCATTTTGGCGCATATCAGCTAAATATATAATAACGATGTCTTTACTTAAACTTGAATCTAATTTTTCCTTACTTTATGTCACTACTTCTTCTCAATAAGTGACTACAGAAGAAACCACAAAGTACATCGCTAAAGTTTAATTTAATACGGACAAAAAAAAATAAAGAAATCGCTAGTAAATATACATACTAACGACAAACAAAAATTCATCAGGTTACCATTTGTAAGAATGCAGTCAAGTAAAATATCCTAAAGAAAAATTTCATAATAATTAATTAGTGGTGAGATCATGTGATAATGTTTACATATTCGGTCAGACATAACCGAAGTAGCAAATAGATAAAGTCTTCTTTTTATCATTGGCAGAAATGATTTTTGTCATTTTATTTATTTTTTTTTATACAACGTTCATTCGTACATGTATGCACTATACATATATACCCTGCAGCAAAATATAGAGACAGTCTGGCAAAGCCCTACATCCCTGCAGCAAATCAAACTGGTTCAGAACTTGCGCTGAGCTAGCCTGAAAAGGGACGGTACTGGTTCTTTATACATCCCAAATCAATGTTTTCAACTGTCTCTTTTAATATGGCGATGTCCTAAAAAGTGACAATTGTCACCATCTCCAGAACTTTTGAACTTGTTCTGAGCTGACTCTGGCTTAGATGGTTCAATTCCTAAGTAGATAGTTCAAAAAGGGTCACCTCTGGCTAGAACAAATGTGGTTAGTTTTGGGCTGATTCCAAGAAATATAGTATACAGCATCACATGAGACTGTCAATGAGTTGAATAGATCGTCCTCGTTCGCGTCCAAAACTGAAAAGGTAGGCGTTTATTTACTTGCTTATTGCTAATCGCTACAACATTTGGTGACAGTATGCTGAAAAGTAATTATCTCCTATATAATAGGTGCATTCTTATGCAACAACTACAAAAGAACACTCGCTTAAATGACGAAGTACACGCAAAGCAACAACACAAACTCGGCTATTTGTTCGAGTTCAGTCAGGTCGGTTAAAAAATACGCGACCTGAAGAGAAGTGTTGTTAAGCGAAAAAACTGCTTTATTGTGAATTGTTAATGGGAAAGTGGAGAGGGACATTTTTGTTTCCTTATATATGTGACTTATATTTTAAATAAGTATATATATTACGCAAATACCTCGCATAATTACTCATTTAAATTGGTTTTTGTATCTAAATCCCGTTAAAGTAATCACATGTTTCTTGCCAGCTACCAACAGGGTTGCTTAAATAACTAAAAGGAGATTTTACCCGAGTTAAGCGTTCTCTTGTCGCTCGCTTACAAAAAAAATGCAGCTAATGTTGTTGATATTACGTGGCGCAACTTTTCTTCACATTTGGCTTCCTATTTACCCTTTTCATAACGCTAGCAGCGTTAAAAACCTTTGCAAGTTTGCATGAAAATATCGGTTAGTATAAATATGTACAAGTATATATATATTCACATACATATACACATGTAAGTACTTTCCTTCCGTTATAATGTCTTTAATATTTGACCACAAGTTTTTTGGGGTTAAAGTGAAATTAATGGGCTTGTCATTAAACAAAGCAAAATGCTATCCAAGTTGTTTCGTCTTTCGTAGATGCTGATTTATTTAAATTGAGGGTTTTCATCCTTTCCGATTACTGTATCATAAAGAAAAATATGTTTTTTTCTCTCATCGTGTTATTGACAATTTGTGTCGCATTTTGTAAATTTGTGTGCACATAATTTAATCATCGTTGTAAATTGTATTTCAGGACAAATTAAGGTTGTTGTTGAATAATAAGATGGCAAAATAATGATGAATAGTTGGAAAGGTGCGGTTCGGAAAGTACAGGTTTTAATGATATCAACCGTTATCAGCCGTAATCACCATGCTTTAGTTCCTTCAAAAGCTATTTAAATATTTTTGCTTTACCCATTTTATCTTGTTTTAAAGTGCTAGAAATTTCAATAAAATAATAAAGTTACAAAGAAAAATAAAACAAACATTAATCTAAATGACGGGAATACCTTAAAATCGGAGTTAAAGCAACGAAAATTCTTTTGGGCTTAATTTCCCCTTCTATGTTGGTCTTTGACTTTTTCTCGAATTGCATGACTCGTATGAGGTAACGACATAACTCATAATACTCAAACACAATTCAAAACTAA
>NW_016182423.1:0-5908 GCF_001687245.7 Rhagoletis zephyria | reverse complement strand
GATACCTGCTTTAGATACTTCCTAAATAGTTCAACTCATTCTAAAATGTAGCTTTTAAGTTGAAAACAATCTTCATTTTACAACCCGAATGGAACGAAAAAACACCTCTTATGGTCACACCAAGTGACAATAAACTACAAATGTAAAAATTATAGAGCCAACTTTTACCTTCCTTCACTCGCAAATGTGACATCTTTTTAAGTCATTGGAAAGGAAAATTGCAGCAAAGCAAACAGATTGTATCCTTCATACTGTCTCTTTTATGGTTTAACATTTGTCAAAAGTCATAATTTTTCAGAAAGTGCTCGTAATTTAAATTGCTCTCAGCCATAAAATGATAGTGAAAAGCTGGCATAAAAAAAAACAAAATGGCTAAATGAAAGGAAATAGGTAATATAGTTTTTGGAAATAAAGTGATGGGAAAATTCTACTTTTTGGTCAAGTTGCAAAGGAAGTGGCAATGTATGGTCACTGCTGAAATGAAGCCACCACCATTTGTGGGCACTACTCGCTACAATAAGTATCCAAGCTAGTGTTGTCATATAGCAAGAATATCTGAGTTGTTGGTCGATATTCGGACATTTGCTCCCTACCCCCCGTACCCATTGATCGTGGGTATGCCTGTTTTAAGCTTTAGAAGCACCTCGAAAGGTTCTCGCTGGCATTAAGGAAATTCGATCTCTCGCTTGGGGTCATTTGTCGGTTTTTCTCGGACTTCAACATCATATTTCCGAGCTCGTGGATATAATTGGGCTATTTTCGGATCTACTATCACAAAAGGCATCTTACGTACCCCTGTCACCATTCAGCGTCTGTACAGGATGAGGGCGGATCTCAGTTGAGCTGCTTCACTTGTTCCTCTACTACAAGTATGTTGTTGTTGTTGTTGTTGTGTTTGTAGCGGCTACTAAACCCCGCTCTAGTCGGCTAATCCATCAAAGCTGTCGTCTGATTCAGCTAAGGGGAGCTCCAGGAAGTGCGCAACTTCCACAGGGTCTGCCCATAGGGACAGGGGCATTTTAGCTTCTTTATTGCTTTCGTCTTTGATCCCTATGATCTTCGTGTCTCTTGCTATTATGGCAGAGGATTAGCCGACAGCAGACTGCTAGTTTAAACTCCAGCCGACTTGGCTCTTTTCGATGCCGTTACTGGGTCTTCCTCCACCACCCGTTGGTGGGTAGCGAACCGAAATTTGAAATACAATACCCATAGAATATATTCTTTCATCTACACGAAGTTCCTCTGAACTCCCTGATCGGCTAGACGACTATCAGTACATCGGACTTGGTGTTCCGATGAAGCGTCTGGCTCTACCGCAGACCATTATGCCGGCACTTTGTATCTCAGCTGTGCGCTGGGTGGTGGGGGACAAGTGTTAGCTGTGTGGGTGTTTAAGGGCAAGTGAAGATATGGTAAGCTGGACCATGCATTGAGTAAATCGGTGTTGAGGTTGGATTTTAGGAAAGAAGTCCTTCGAAGCAGCCAAAGCTCTTCGTCTACGATGGGTGGTGTTTGAGCTCTTATCGCGGCATTCAAGGGGTAAGTAGGTGATTGTCTCTCTGTGAACGTAGTCTCGTATGACCAGTCGGTACGACGTCGAGTCGAGTTGTTCGAGTTCGTGAAGATGTCTTCTAACGTGCCTTGGAGGTGTTCTGCTTCCAACAAAGTACCTTTCCGGCTGCTCCCAGCGCTAAAAACTAAGCAGAAAACACCCTCTGAGCATAAAATCATATTTCCTAACAGGTAGCATTGAGGCAGGTGGTGTTGAGGCAGTAGACTAAATTCTTGGAAGACTGTAAAATCTGCTAACTTCTACTGTAGCAACAATTTCCCACATTATAAACAACAAAAACACTGCCTAGACTTATCAATGTTATATTTAATCATTCCACGCGCTTTACTAATTGCTACGAAGAAATCACTTTAACGCCAGTCTAAGTGCGAGTATTAATAGCAATTTCATAGAAAATCAAATTAAAAACCTGTCGACAACGGAGACGAGATAATTAGTATTACAAAAACCAACTACGAGTAAGCTGAAGTGAATGCCCACTCAAGTGGCTTTCCGCTTAGGACCTTTAAAGAACATTACATTGAATTGAATTGATTTGGAATGGTATGCAATGGAATACGTACGGACTTGTTGCCGGCGAAACGCCCACTTGCCGACAGAGTGAAACATTTGTACAAGTACGTACTCCTATCCGTACTTGAGATTAATTTCATGTTGAATATTATGGCAATGAATGAAGTGATTAAGGAAAAGATTACACAATGTCGCACAGGAACCAAGCAGTGGCTGCCCATTTATGCCAATCAAGTGTGTGGCGTTTAGAGAGTAAATGAGTGCTGCCGTCAGCTAAGCAACGGCAAAAATGTGCTAGCCGCTGCCAGAGTTGGCTAGCCAATTGGCCTACGCAATATGCTGCTGAAGGTAGGAACAAATATACATACATAGAGGTATATGCGCCGCCACTTTAGACGAGCGTTCTGCTCTGCACCCCTACTCACCTTTTCGGCTTAATGCTTTTGAATAAGTCGCCTGGGCAAAGTAGCCTCAAATCGTTTTAAGTGAATATTTTACATTTTTTACTCCAGTCCTGGCCATATAGGAAAGCCTATTTATTACAGCTACCGGGCATGTGCGTGTATACACGTTACTGTATGTACGACCACGGAATTTGCGGATAGCTTTAGCAATAAAGTTAGTAGGTAATTTGTGTGCGCTTTGCACAGCTGTAATTGCAAAAATTGTAACATTCGTGTGTTGGTTGTTGCTGTTGGAAGTAGTTGTTGTTGTTGTTTTAACAAGTTATGTACTTAAAGAGCTGCCGTGCAACACTAATGTGTTCGTATGAAAAAAGAAAGAAAAAAGTTACAAAAACAAAAAAAGTTGGTATGTGTAACGAGTGCCGCCGCTTCTACCGGCTGGTGGCTGGTGGCTGGTGGCTGGTGGCTGGTGGCTGGTGGCTGTGGGCTGTGGTCGGTTGCACGACTTTTTTATTTTATTTTTTTCTGTAATACAGTTATTTTTTTCATTTTGCTGGGAGCTTCATGCTCACACGTACTAAATTGCCGCTGTCGAACCAGTTTTCAAGCATTCAATTGACCTAAATTTTGTGTGAAAATACAAGAAAATACAATGGACTACATAAAATAAGAGTAAAAATATGTTGAAGCACGTCATCTATTTTTTGGATGTTAGTTCTAAAATGGCAGTAGTTTTTTTTTAAATTTCGTTACTAAGAACGATCACACGGACATTCAGACTTTGTGTGTGACTCATTTTATGTGGCATGTAACTTTTCTACAACTCAGAGAACAATCTGTACGTGTTGTGGGTTTATCGTTTACTAATTGATGCTTTAGGCAGGCAAGGAAACAGATACCGATACGAATACGAATACGAAGAATACGAAAACGAAGAATACGAATACGAAGAATATGAATACGAAGAATACGAATACGAAGAATACGAATGCGAAGAATACGAATACGAAGAATACGAATACGAAGAATACGAATACGAATAATACGAATACGAAGAATACGAATACGAAGAATACGAATACGAAGAATACGAATACGAAGAATACGAATACGAAGAATACGAATACGAAGAATACGAATACGAAGAATACGAATACGAAGAATACGAATACGAAGAATACGAATACGAAGAATACGAATACGAAGAATACGAATACGAAGAATACGAATACGAAGAATACGAATACGAAGAATACGAATACGAAGAATACGAATACGAAGAATACGAATACGAAGAATACGAATACGAAGAATACGAATACGAAGAATACGAATACGAAGAATACGAATACGAAGAATACGAATACGAAGAATACGAATACGAAGAATACGAATACGAAGAATACGAATACGAAGAATACGAATACGAAGAATACGAATACGAAGAATACGAATACGAAGAATACGAATACGAAGAATACGAATACGAAGAATACGAATACGAAGAATACGAATACGAAGAATACGAATACGAAGAATACGAATACGAAGAATACGAATACGAAGAATACGAATACGAAGAATACGAATACGAAGAATACGAATACGAAGAATACGAATACGAAGAATACGAATACGAAGAATACGAATACGAAGAATACGAATACGAAGAATACGAATACGAAGAATACGAATACGAAGAATACGAATACGAAGAATACGAATACGAAGAATACGAATACGAAGAATACGAATACGAAGAATACGAATACGAAGAATACGAATACGAATACGAAGAATACGAATACGAATACAAAGAATACAAATACGAATACGAAGAAAACGAATACGAAGAAAACGAATATGAAGAATACGAACACAAAGAATCCGAATACGAAGAATACGAATACGAATATGAATAATTGCATCATTGCAAGATATAAAAAATCAGGAGCTTAAATTGCATTGATATCGATACAATGGGTATGCATAGACACTAGGACGGGTCCTTTTTTTTTTTTTACTATGCTCGTGTAGCATAGGAGGATTGTACGTGTAATTCTAAGTAGATATGCCGAAGAGACCATGGGTAAAAAATCAATTTGAAGTTTACCAAATTGCGAAAATAGATTTCAAAAAAATTTTTAAATTTTCATTTTTGCGCGCTCCGTTGGAATTTTTAAGAAAACGATAAGTCCATAAATGGCTTCTGCATACCAAAAAAAAAACCTTATAGCATGTTTTTATACAAAATTTAAACACTTCTTTGCGACACTACATCATAATGCTAAGAAACCGATTTTCGCAAATTTGGCAAACTCCAAATTGATTTTAGACCCATGGTTTCTTCAGCAAATTTGCTTAGAATTTCACATAGAATAATTATGTTCTATACGCGCATAGTCGAAAAAATCTCTCATACAAATTGACCCGCCCTAATACGACACCCTGTTTGATATTACTGCATAATAGATCCAAAGCAAAGTAACGTCGATAAAAGTGCGATATTTATATCGACAAAGATTTCTTCAAATTTTAAGAAAACATAATCGATAAATATATCGATAAATTTTTTGATAAAAATATCGATAAGCTCAATAAAAGTTTTGAGTTTTTCGAAGTTTTCAAAGACTTTTTCGGCTTAAGGGCAACCCCTAAAAAGCGTTATGTATTCCAATAATAAATTGGTTGTGGTTTAAATGTTTTCTACGTGTTTGGCCGAGATTCTCCTCCAATTCGTGTTCTGCTTTTTGATGTGACACACTTTAACTCACCCTCCGACGAAGCTTTTTTATGGCGGAAATACACTCGGTTAAAATAAGACCAAAGGAGAATTTTTCACTGATTTTTATTTGTTTTACTTTTAATTTAAATGAAAACTTTGAACTTATTTTGCTTTGCTCTTTTTCAAATTAAAGCTATCTTTGCCGTTAATTATTGGTCGTAACTTCATATCACTGTATGAAAACTACTTAAAATGAAACCGGATTAAGTGAATAAACCTCCAAAATAAAACTTTTAACCCTGTACCGCACATGTGGTACGCAATAGTGCCTGCCCTCTCGCCGGAGCATTATTTACTCATTTTAAAGCGTTCTATACTTTAGACCCATAAAATAATTTTGTCCGGCTAATTTGTATGGGTCGCGTCACTGTGCGTTGTTTTTCAGGCATCATAATTTAGTAGGGCTTAATAAAAGATGGCTTTAGTAGAATTGGGTCTGTCAATTTGCCATTGGGATCACTAAAAATGGTTTAAGGACACGAATATGAAGTATATAATTTTCATGTTACTTAGGATCGAGAGTCTCCGGGCACTTCAACAAGTTTTGTTTTTATGAGTATGGCTAGAGGCGGTATATCTGTGACGATTCTAGGCGAATCGGTTGGACCATTTTCACAAAAATATCTTTTAGTA
>NW_016182422.1:0-5908 GCF_001687245.7 Rhagoletis zephyria | reverse complement strand
TTTTAAAAAAAAAGGTATCAAGCTCTTAAAAAATCACCCGTTACAACGCAACTAACACTACACGTGTAAATGACTCACACTTCTAATCAATTTCAGCGTACATATATTTAATTGAAGCATGACCCGAGCTGACAGCAGTTTCAGAATTTGATTGCCTGCACTTTGACGTAGTAGTAATAATAGAATGCAGTGGCCATTGTGTTAGATGTAATTCATCGCGCTTCAATTCAAGTGGATACTGAAGCAAATTTAAAGGGTTCCCTAAGGTCAACTTTATCCTAAAAGTCGGTTTGTTTAGCGCGAAATTCAATTAAATTTTGCATGCGAATTTCAGCTTCAACTTACTAGCTTTCCACGAAGTACCATACAACTTCAGTTGCTGTCAAAAATAAATATTTATCCGCTTGAAATACTTACTTTCCTCTGGGCACTTTCTAAAGTTGCTACGTCCGTCCGCCTTTTAGAGACATCTAAGAAAGTTTTGAATGCAATAAATTCTATTTTTGGATGGAAGTGTTTATATTTCATTAAAGTGTTGAATAGCAATTGCGCTTAAGTTTGCGATGTTTATGAATTTCCGTAATCTAAAATGAAAATACTGTTAAGGGTGATCATAACTGGTTACCGGATTTGGCAGGCGGAAAGATTTTTGTTTGTTGATTTGTTGGTAATAAAAAATCGCCAATTAGACGAAATTTTGAACAGTATATATGTAGTTGAGAGTCATTGATTGCACGCGTATACTATAGACTTCCGCAAAGTAAATATCGCAGAAAATGTGACCCATAAATCTAAGTGAAGACGATATAGCTGAAAAGTAAAAAGTTAGTTGATTCACCTCTTGAATAGAGACTTGAAATTGTCCCGAGCAACGCCACGTGATTAACTGTCGGACGGTGACCGGAAGGAACTCCCCTTCGGTCAGTTTGAAGCGATCCTTTGCCGACTCCCGAACTATTTGCCCATCTTTCCAGGAAAAGACAGCCCTTATTTATTTGTATACATCCACTTGGTTTGCTTAAGGAAAATAGTATAAAGCTGGCTTACCCGCATGGCATTAAAACGCCAAAATTTAATTTCAAAACCCTAAAAAATATTCAAAACTTTAGTCCGAGTTATGACCGAGTGCCATACTAAACACGTGCAGCAGTTTCTGAGTGAACAGAGGTCTCGTATAGTGTTGGTTTTTAATATTATCAACTTTCAAATCACTCTGTACCGATAAAAAATTTCTAAATTCAAAAAATAAAACTTTATCGTGCATTTACATTAGAGTGGTCCAGAAAAAATTTTGCCAAGATAGGGTTTCGGACACCTTCCAAAATTTCTCCTCGTGCCGAAAGAGGTGCTGGTACCAAACATTACGTTTCTTAGTACATATATTAAACAAACAATTTGCTAAGTAACCTAAGAACATTCCAAATCTATATTATCTAAATAAATATCACAAGCTTCAGTTGTCATGGCAACAGTACCTTTTTATAAAAATCACCAATACTTTTGCCAGTCTCATAGCGATCCAGCAGCGCATTTCAAGGTCATTGAGCACCCTGTATTGGTTGCATTAAAAACTGAAAGATGGTATAGATATTACAAATATTAAAAGGAAAAAACCAAGGGCGTTCCCCGTTTTCTAGTATGACCATTTCCCCGCTATAAAAAAATTGGACCACTTTAATCTATATGCTAAGTTATACACCTTTGACCTGTCTGTTTAGCTGAGGGAGAGCGGGAGACCAGGTTTAGAGTTGTGATAGAGTTAGAGGGGTTGAGGAGGTAGGCATTACATTTGCGAGTGTTTATGTATCGAGCTCAATGAGCTCATATGGTTTATGGGTGCACATCAAGTCAACCACGCACTCCATACACTGTACAGCGCCCGGCTGGGTATTGAAGCAAACCAACTTTTTTAAAGAGATTCGAGTCATAAGTAAAAAAGTACTTTCTCCGTTTTTGGAAGTTAACCTCCGAAATCGAGACATGGTCCTTTGAAGTTCGAATTTGGACATTTGGTAAAAAATTATTTTTAATTATTGAATGTAAAAGCAAAAAAAGTAAAAGCACAGACAAGGCCCGCCTTTTGCTCTTATTTATATGGTATATAACATTTTTTGTGAAAACTTATATTACAGGTGCTATAACAGGTCAAAGGTCAGATCTTCGTAAAACTAAAAAAAAATTTCAGAAAATTTTGAACTGATTTTTAAAGGTTTATATCGTTTTTATAACCTTTTAACTCTCATTAAACATATGGCAATCCCCTAAATATAGTCCAGAAATAAAGCAATTCAAACCAATTTCGATTGATACCCACATTTTAAAAATTAATTTAACGTATTGAATAATTTGAATTCAAATTTTTAAACCGGTGGCAACCATCTCCAAATATCTCAAAAATTCAAATTAAGGATTTCTTAACACTTTATCGCTTGACACTCGTATTTTAATACTGCATATAACATGTGTATATGTTAACTAAGTTTGACTCTTCAAACAGGTGGCAAACTTCTTCAAAACATTACCTTCTTAAGCCCCTATGTTGATACACATTTGTCTAACCTAATTCCCTAAATTCAAATTGAATTGAATTTAAAAAAAAAATTGTATTATCAAGTTAAGAAATAAAGCTTTTCAAAACCATTTCGATTGATACGCAAGTGGTTTTTATGAGAAGCTTTTCCAAGGCAGAAATACACATTTTTCTTATTTAGATGTTTCTCTGACCAAGGGTCAAACCCAGGTCCTACGGAGGGTTAGTACGCACCTCTTACCACTTAGCCACAGTGGCTACCTACATGCATATACGATATACATATGTACATATGTATCTATATATTTTATCAGCTTAAAAAAGATTAGTCCAATAGTATAAATTTATTTTCTAGGGAAAATACAACTTCCATTTTGTAGAACAGAGCTGTAATTGACAAATCCAATCTGTTTAAAAAAAAAACTAAACATTTACATGGAAATATAAGTATTTAATTGAAGTAATTAAGATTTTTTTGCACTCGGCTTTTCAACGAATCAAAAAAGTTAACTGGTAAATTTGCAAAGTAAAATAAGCAAATAAAAATATCCGAACTTTTATTTGGTTAAAGTTTATCATACAAATTAATGTTTTCAACAACGTATTGCATTACACACATGCACGTACATATATAGTTTCAAAACTGAGCTTATTGTAGAAGTGAGATATGAATATGCGGTTGCCATATTTATTTTACGAGCATAAGAATGCACACATGTACATATGTATCTACTTATATCCCCGAATGGAAAATAGCTCGCCGATAAGAATGTCACACTTTATTTTTTATTGCACTGCATTTCCTCTAACCATTTTTAGGTTTAATAATACCTACCAATTATAAAACTACGAATAACTTTCCATTTCATTTATTCTACTATTTGCTCGCATACAAGTTTCCAAATTAATTGTGCTTTTTTCAAATTTCATTTTGAAAACTCAGATATGCAATTAGCTTTAACGGCAAAACCGTTATAATTGGTTAAGAGTATGAAAAGTACTCAAGTGAAAGGTGTTTATTACGTGCGTGTGACACGTACAGACATATGTACGAACATACACTCCATGTCATAATTATAAGCGCACCACATATTGGCAAGTTTTAACAATTTATATTTTTGCTTTTTAATTTTAGTTTTAATTTTTAATAAAAATATATTTAGTTTATTCTTTAACAAATAAAAAATCAGTCTAAGTTTTAAACTAAGTATAAGTAATACTAAAAAAAAAATTAATAAACTTTCGTAAAAATTTCGAGCATTTTAACTAGGTTTCTTAGAAAGATTTTGAGTACGTAGTTTTGTAGCCCATTCAAATTGAGTATAATAAAGTGCAATTTGAAGTAGCTAGGACTTACCGTTGATTTTTGCCAATTTTTTTTTTGAAGAAGTTGCTCATTTTCTCCATATAAAAGATTAATTTTGAGAAGTATAGAGTACATTTGAGGATCGAGTTCTTTCGTATCGATACTTTCAAGGAGCAGGTATTTTTCAGAGTACTGAGAAATGACTTGAAATATGTACAGATATACGAAAACTGCGATATTTTAGTAACTACTGAAGATAATTCACTAAAAATTGATATTTACAATAATTTTCAGACGAAAAATAAGAATATTATACATTTTTGGAAAATGGGCATAGCCACGCCCACTTATTGGTTACATGTGTATATCTTGGTAACCGCTGCACCCAGTGTTGCCAGAACATTTTTGTACCCCATCCCCATATCGGCCCGCAGTTAACCCTAACAAATCCATTTTTCTTTTAAATCCCCATTTAAATCCCCTTTAGTAAGGAATAAAAAAGCATGTATTCACATTTGTGTTAGTTCATTTTAATCCAGTTTTCATTTAAATACAGTTTCCATTTTAACACAGTTTTCATTTTATTACAGTTTTGAATACTTTTCTCTACACATTTTCACAAATTTATATATGTATATGTACATACGTACATATGTACATATGTATATATATGCATCAGGTCATTTGGTTATAAGTACAACTATGGTCAGAGATTTAGCACCATAATTCAAAGTTACATGTTTTCACAACATATGTTTATTTATATATTTTTAATAATTTTATTTTAAAATATAATTCAATCTGCAACAGAAACAGCATAAATAAAAGTTTAAAATCAGAAAGTAATCAAACTTTTTTAGTATAATAAAGTACAAGTCTCAAGTCTTTCGTGGAGGTTGTTGCGAAAATGGTTTGATCAGTGAAAGCCAATCAAAGCAGACATATGCGCCGAAATTGCTTTGACGGCGTTAGGAAAACCTTACAAACATATTTCGCAAAAAGTATGTACTAATAAAATCTTTATTCGAGAAATTTTTATGGGCAGCCAGAAAAATATATGCTTTAATTTCAATATCAAAGTTTTAAACAAAACAAAAATCCCCATAAAATACCCATATCCCCAAACGAAAAAATCTATCCCCAAATGGTTTCATAAATCTTAAAATGGGGTAAAATTCCCACATCTGGCAACTCTGGCTGCACCAATTTCTTCCAAACTTGGCACACTTGGTACAGCATACGAATTAACCGAACATTTTTAGAATCAGACTGTAACCACGCCCACATCCCATATAACGGTAATTTCGAGAAATACGAAATCCTCGATAAATCAGTAAATATTAAAGCTAATTTATTCAAAATTGATGCTTGCAACAATTCTTTACCAAGACATACGCTTATGATAAAATTTTGGAAAATGGGCGTAGCACCGCCCACTTATGATCACATATATGTATATCGGTAACCGTTCTACCAATTTGTACCAAACTCGGTGTGGCTAATGTGCTTACCAAATATAAGCAAAACGTTGAAAATTATTGAAATCGGACTAAAATAACGGCCGCTTCTCATATAACGGTAAATTTCAGAAATGCTTGAAACTGCAATATTTCGAAATTTGAGGACGCTAATTTACTCAAAATTGATACACCCGGCTTACCATCTATCGGTACCTTTCGGAAAGATGAAAAACATATATTTAATACTTGCGCCGGGTATTTAATGTTCGGCTCCGCCCGAATTTAAACTTTCCTACTTGTTTTAATATTTTAATATTCAAAAAGTTGGTAACTTGGATTTACACGGATTAAAAAAAAAAAAAAAATAACCAAAATTAAATAACAACCAAAATAATACGTTAAAACCTGGCAAAAATTGGGTTCGTCTTTAATATTTTGACCACTTGTATGTGTTTGTTTATATATTTAATGGACATTCTCATTGTACATAAAGGTTTGTACATAATAAAATTAAAAAATAATGTTGTCTGTTTTGCCTCTTTTCAAAGCTCACTTTGCCTTTTTTCAAGTTTAAAATTCAAACCCTGATTATTAACATTTTTTTATCGGAGA
>NW_016182421.1:0-5908 GCF_001687245.7 Rhagoletis zephyria | reverse complement strand
GTAAAACAAAATGCGAAAACAGCTCAAATTGAACAGGTTGCAACAACAATCATACACAAACGCGAAATTTTTAAACGACGATTTTGGCCGTAATTTTGAAGCCATAAAAACTCTCCTCATCTACAGAAAAATACTTTTCCAATGGTTTTCAAATCGGTTCGGTAGAATCGCCAGACGAAGGCAGACAAAATTTATTTTAGCGTATTAATATATAGACTAGAGTAGAATCCGACCGATTCCGATTTTTTTTCAGGTACCGACGCCGATGCCGATTAATCGGCCTATGGGGAAAGAATCAGCCGATGCCGATGCCGATGCCGATTCCATAAAAAATTACAAATAAATGTATTAATTCAGTTAATTTAACGGAGTTAACAAAACAAAAGAAAACAAATAATTGAATTAATTGACTTGTTATGCAACATTACATACACATGTATGTACATATGCATAAAAATATATATACATATATCACATTTATGTACATTTCATAAAACACTTTTTTTATATGGTGCTAAGCAAGAAATATTTAGGACCATAAAATTTAATTTCGTTTTGTACTGAAATACACTCTTTTTGCACTCAATGCATTGGAACTTATATTAGGCATATATATACATACATATATGTAGTTGTCCACAAAATAAAAGACTTGCGATATTTTGACCGGTTTTGGCATTTGTCTTTTGTTTATTTAATGTTTTTTTTTTTTATAAAAGTCAAGCTAATATACAACAAACGCCATATAAATTCAGAATTCACCAAAATTTCAAACTTTTTAATCAGACTCAAAAAAAAAATAATAATAATTTTTGTGAGCTGTCAGCAAATATTTTTTGATGTTGGCTGTTGTCTGTCACTTCACCTGAACATATGAAAAGAAAATCCAAATAATCTGCAAAGAATCGGCGAAAAAAGGTCGATGCCGATGCTCAATTTTGTGCCGATACTAGCCGATGCCGATGCCGATTAATCGGTCGGACTCTACCAAATATACATATCTTAACATAAGTTTTGGAAAAAAATTTATAAAAAATTGTTGATTCTCACAAAATAAACCATCTCATCATAAAGAAAAATGTTTTAAAAATACTTCTTGAAAAACGCCAATTTTTTCGAACCACGTTTTGTATAGAGAATTAAACAAGGATTACGATGGTAATCAACTTCAAAAAGTTCAACTATTAACAGCTAAGTTAGCTTTAGGGCAATCTTGACCATCTTATATATAGAAATGTTAGGCCCGTTTCTTAGCTTTAAAATTATGTTAAGATGAAGTCTCTACGATCGATTTAAAGAAGTACATGATTAGTCAGAGTCACGAAAAAATGCAAACTTTTACAGATCATATCTCCGAAGAAGAAAAAAAAGAAAAACATTGCTCGAACACGTGTTAGCTCATTTCATATATGTATATGTTACCGGCCAAACCCGATCTTAGGACAAACTAGTTTTTCCTAGGCTAAACTAGTTCTACCTTGATCCAATATATCCGTCCAATGCGGAAAGAAGTTGGACGCAATAATATTGTGGACCGCGTACCAGGAGCTGGACTGATGAGGGTGATTTTTTTGAAGTGCTGCCGAAGGCCGCCTACGCTCCTGATCCAGTTTAGCCTAGGCAAAACTAGTTTGTCCTAAGATCGGATTTTGCCGGTAATATATAGAACCCAAAAAATTTAAGCGAATCGGAGACATGACATAATTTTTTTTTTACGAAATCCGTCCGACTTAAAAAAGAATGGCTAATATATTCAGTCTAATAAATAATTAAACTCCCCAAAATTGGCCAAGATGTGTGCCTTTGCATCTGTATTCTTGTATACCAACTATATGAATTGTTCCAACGTAATTCTCTTTATTATTAAAAGTGCACACAATTTTTCACTAACTGTATGTATGTATTTTTATGCTTGGTCTTTTTCAGCTCGGCATAGCAGTTGGTTTCGTGCTGCCTCCAATTTTAGTGGAAAACTCCGATGATCTGGATAAAATTGGCAGCGATTTGCTTTTTATGTTTTACTGCTTTGCAGGCTTTACGACCGTTTTAATGGTGCTGATGATACTTTGTAAGACACTTTTTACTCTCCTAAGTACTAATACATAAATACAGATATTCATTCATACATATGTTCATATGCATACATATAATAAATTATTATTATTAATATTAATAACAGTCCATATCGTTTTCCCTCTCCGAGACTTCGTTTTTGTTTGGAATTTCATTTTTATTTAATTCTTTAGTTTTTAGGGATAAACCACCTACACCGCCAAACCCAAAGCGTTCGGCCACATCTTCAGATGAAGCAGCTGCTCAGGCACCATTTATGCAATCATTGAAGAGTTTGGTGCTGAATCGCAACTACGTACTGCTTCTAATTTCGTATGGAATGAATGTTGGCGTATTCTATGCAATATCCACTTTGCTCAATCCGGTGAGATTAAAAATAATTACACACATACAGTGGCGGTCAAAAGTGGATGAATGGTGTTTTGTTTTTAATATTTACAAGCTAAAATTTTTTTACTATCTTTTTATAGAAATAAGATTCATGCTTTAACTCAAATCATATAAATAAAACTTTCCAACTATGTACAGAATTCAGAAGAACTCAACAAACTTTCATCAACATTTTTAGCTTTTTTATCCGAATTTATATAAAATTTTTGGGTATGCTGTTGCAATTATTAAGAAACTCAAGTAAAATAAGTGCAAAAATCGCATTGAACTTTAATATTTTTTTGCGGCGTTTTGCACTTTTTTCTGTATACACATGAATTTCTTGTGGAAAAAATACGTAAGACCGTTTTCGAAAAAAATTTAAAATAATCAACGCTACTTTTTATTAATTTCACTTTTTATATGGAAAAACCCGCAAAAGCCGTCAGCAAAAAAAAAAATTTTAAAAATCAATGCCCTTTTATAGCCGCTCAAAACTTGCACTTGTTTTACTAAAATTTTGTAAGGCTGTTAACTGCATACCCAAAAATGTTATAAAAGTTCTGGTTAAAAAGCTCGAATTTGTGGAATTTTTCTTAATTCTGTACTGAATTTTTCTTAAAACTGTACAATTTAAAACCCTCGCAAATGAAATGTCAAAATTTGTATGGAAAGCTATTTGCACGAAAAGGGCAAGTTTGAGCGGAAATTTTGTCGCGCAAATGTGCGCAGTGTGATGTGCAACCCTCAATCAACTATTTTGTTTACTTTCATTTTGATTTGTGCTCAACGCTTTTTCGTAAGACTTAAATAGTAATTCTTAAATTCGAGTTTCACTCGTTCAACTTTTTAAATAATTATAAGTCTGAAATTGCACAGAATATAAAATTGTGCTCATTAAAGGCATTGCGCAAAGTTGCCCGATTGCCCAAATATGAAACTTGCGCGGATGGATGAGTACCCACCCTTATTGTTTTTTGTGATTAGAATAAAAAAAAATATTTTTGTATTCACACGATTGCGATACGATTTGCACCAAATCGTGCCACACTGCCTTAACCCTTTTTTTTTCTTATTAAAATTACTTCTCTCCTCAGGTGGTGCTCAAATATTATCCAGGCCATGAGGTTGACACAGGTCGCATTGGATTGTCTATTGTACTGGCAGGCATGATCGGCTCCGTCGTCTGTGGCATTGTGCTAGACCAAATGCGCAAATTCAAGTAAGTGCAATCGAATATTAAAATAAGTATTTCTTCAAATTAATTCCAATGAATTCCGTTTGGTTTATTATATACAAAAAACTCACCCGTAATATCGTAAATATACAAAAAAAAGGTATAATAAAAATGCCACACTCATTTTCACTAAAAATCCATCATTGGAAAAACGTCGGTATGTTATCCTCTAAAAAAGAATAACCAGAGTTAAACAAGTACAGCTTTCAAAATTAAGATAACCTTGTTCCAAATGTTTACGGTATAACAGTTAAAGTCACATGTACCCGGGAGCCATTTAAATATGTATTGTTGACAAATACGTACATAAATGTTACAGAGATAATTTTGATGCAAGCAGCTCTCCCCTAATACATACTCCCATAACTGCATCTTCAAAAAATTCCCATTAGTTTGGGTAATCAAGGGAATAGTATTATACTAAATCTTTGACTTAAGCTGTTATTCCGTAAATGGTTACCAAAATTATTAGAAAATAATTCGTTTGAAAAAAGGATCTTTTTTTTTTAATTTTGGTATATTTTTGCTAAAGTATTTTGTATAAAAAGAATTGAAAATTTAAAATTTTCGTTCTCGCATATTTGTCTTTATTATCTTTATATTACAAACCTATTATAAATTTATTTCTAAACGATTCCAAACCGGTAGTTTACTTCATTAAATACTTCAAACCGTTCGCCAAAGAAATTTGAAAAATACAACGCCAGTTTATGTGCATACATACATACATATGTACATGTAGATATGTATTTACTGAAGTAAACTTGGTTGTAAATCCTATTTTCAATAAGGTCCAGCTCAGGAAAGACCCAAAATTAAGCTGATATACATATTTTGGAGGGAGTCACAAAATTTATGCAGCAGGACAGTTTTTCTTGAGCCATCCTTATTTATATACAATATTTTTATTATTGAATTTTTAGAGAAACTACGTTAGCTGTTTACGCCTTCTCAATGGTCGGTATGTGGATATTTACATTTACATTGGATACAGGACATATTGCCGTGGTCTACGTGACAGCTGCACTTTTAGGGTAAGGATGAGAATCACATATATATATATAGATTGTACATTAGGGGGATCCAAAAAGAGTAAAGTCGGAATTTTAATGCTCTCACCCCCTCGGGTTGTTCTATATCGAAAAAAATATACGCATATTTTTTATTTTGAAATCCGATCGATAAATATTAATTTTTAAGAACTCTATACCGTTTCCACGAAAAGTTTGTTTTTTAACCGACTTTCAAAAAAGGAGGAGGTTATCAGTTCGTCGGAATATATTTTTTTTTTTTTTTTTATGTATGCTACCGCATAACTTTGGACCACGTCAACCGATTTCGATAATTCTTTGCATCGGAAAGGTAGTGTCTCAGAGGTAGTCCCATACTAATCTGGTTAAGATCCTATCAGTGGATCATGAGATATATATATATATATATTTTTTTTATATGAGCGTTGAAGTCGGGTTTTTTTTTGCTAAAAATTACTTGTTCCATATAAAATATATAGAAAATTTTGAGCGCTTTGAGCGACCTCAAAATATTTTTCGATTTCAAAATAAAACATTGGGGTGCATTTTTTCCCATAGAAGAATCCTATCCGACTTTTCTTTTTCACATGCATTGTGGGACCACCTATTGTACATACATCCATACATATGCATATGAGGCGATTCACGCCAAATGTCCCAAGCGCGCTGAGCGGTGCAAAATAAGCTTGTTTTCGAATAGCTGAAAAGCAGACAGAAAATGGGAAAAATTATTCAAAAACCATGATTTATATAGATTTTTGTACGGGCTATCCGATGGTGTTATGCGTTTTCCAAAATTTTCCCATTTTCACGGTGAAAATTCGCAATTATTTGTAATTTTTCTCAATTATGGTCATTTTTAATATGGTTTTAAGTAATCTCTCTCTTTTGATTTTTCCGAGTTATAAAGCGTTTTATAGCGAGCTATACCAGTCGCCACGCTCCGTCGCGTCACGTCGACTCCGTTCGTTTGAACGAATTAAAACATCATAGATACTGTGATAGGAAATTTTTACAAAATCATTATTTAAACACGCTATATCTCAGACGTTTGTGTATCGATCGATTTGAAATTTTCACACAATAGACTAACTATTCCAAAGAATTTAAGCTTAAAAAAACTTTTTAATACTTATTAAAAACAAAATACCGGTTCTTAGAACTTTTTTATAAAAATAAATGGGGCGGTTTTATTCTA
>NW_016182420.1:0-5909 GCF_001687245.7 Rhagoletis zephyria | reverse complement strand
TTTTTCGATCGGAAAACTGTGGTTCTCTTCAGGAGACTTTCAGTAATAATACATAATTGTTTATTTAGTCCTTTTTAAATACTAACGATTTTTTATTGGTCCCCCCATTGCCCATTTTTGGGCATTTTAGGTGGACCTATAAATTATAGTTGCGATGACAAAATGATTAAAAAAACAATGGGGTATTATTATCGATAAACAGAGTTTTCCGATAGAAAAATATTGATTTTTAAAAATTCTATACCATTTCACTTTGGGCGCTTTGAGTGACGTCTAAATATTTTTTGATTTCAAAATAAAAAATAGGGATATATTTTTCTTCCGAACTTTATTTGTTTTGTTTTTATGCATTTTTGGACCACCCTAATGTACATATACAAAACTATTTTTACGCTTTTTATTGAAACACATTTCATCCAATTNTAACTTTATTGCGAAATTTTCCAAAAAAATAAAAAAACAAATGGTAGTCATTGTAAACACCGATTGCAGCACTTTAAATGCCATTAGACAAGGTAAATAATGATGAAAAAACGATGCCGTTATTGTTGCTGTTGTTTCTCCGCCATGCTGCCATGCTGCCACTTCTCTATTGTAAATTCATTAGTTGCGTTGTTGACTTCCCCTTTTGCCTGCGTCAAGTTTATGCTGCTTGTTGACGCTTCAACACGCCAACCAAAATCAAAAATGTCAGAGAAGGTGGCGCAGCGTGCCTGCCTGTTAGATTGACTGAGTGACTGACTGACTGACTGCCTGCTCGCTGTCTGCCTATGCGCTCAAATCGTGCTGCGCATGCGCATTAGCGTACATAAACCACAACTCATTGGCTTTTCATTGCTTTCATTGTCGCTGTTAACAAAACACTGCAAAATGGGATGCGGTCGCTCTAGCCGAGCTATGTATGTATGTATGTATGCTCAAAGTCGTCATTGTCATAATAATGAATTGCATAGTAAAAGCGCATTCGACTTGCGGAGCTTTGCGCCAGTGCATACTCACATACATACATAAAAATACCTTTAGTAAAACATCAGTTCATCAAAAACGCCTGCCTGTCAATTTTACTGGTTGACTGAATAACTCGTTAAGTTTAATGCGCGCTTCAGCGTGGATGCAGCGGTAAATGGTTGCAGGTATCGTTTGGCTTTTGTTGTGGCTGATAGCTCGCTTGAATGGTGGTAACCATATGAATGAGTGATTTACTATTGTAATGCAGCTTGTTTTTGGTTGATTTTTTTTGTTTTTTTTTTTAAGTTTTTCGTAAGGCGTCACTTCGCGTCACGTAGTCTGCTATTTACAGCTGTTGTTGTTCGTTTAGCGGCAACAGCTGTTGGTTATTGCAACTAGTAATTGTTGTTTACTACTCAATGGCATTGCTGTAGTTGTTACGTGTATTTATTGTTGTTGTGCATTCATGCTTCCCAGTCAAGCTGCACCCAAATTGTCTGCTGCTTTCAACTTACTTACATTTCATATTTCGCGTAAGTGGCTTGTAAAAAATTATTACAATTTTCTTCTTTATTAAAAATGTCAATAAATTGGTTGATAGTTTTCGAACGCAAGTCATTTGTATGCAGCGTGCAACGTGAATGTGGTATCTGATGGATGATTGGCTGTTAAGGCGAAGAGTAGGAAATAAATTGGTAGGAGAGTAGCAAGCAGATGGGACAAACGAGGCAAGCCCGATGGAAGGCAGCAATTAGTTGAGTTGTCGCTTCATTCAAGCAGGACAGGCGGAAATTGTATGGAAAATAACTTGCTATAAATTTTAACAGTTGGCAGTTCTTATTAAACGTTTACCTGGAATAAAGCATCCAAACTGTTTTGTTTGGTTTCACTATTTTAACATTTTATTTCACATTCGTATTGAAAAACTTTTAATTTTCGGATACATAACACCTAAGAGCAATTGTTTTTCTGCATCTGTTAATTGGAAATTTTTGCCTACAAACAGAAATAGTTTAATTACGCAACTTAAATTTTGGGAAATAAATTTATTTTCTGAAATATTTTTTTCTTTTTAAAAAGTATGTATCTGTGTACGAATAACACATACTTCCCTTAAGTGTGCGGCCTCTGGATTTTATTGGGAGAAAATTAAAGCTGGATTACTGACCAACCGTTTTTTTTTTACTATGTATATTAATTTTCTGTTTTTTTTTAATCTTGATTTTTCGAACCGAGGAAACCGGAGTTTTATAATCGAATAAACCGGGGTTTCACCTTGTTTATTTATATACCAGAATCAAAAAAAAATTGTATAAAAAAATATTTTTTTTATTTGAAAACGGAATTACATAGAGCAAATTCGATAATTCCATATCTGAATATTGGAAAATTAAAAAAGGAAGTATCACGAGTCTCACCCTCGAGCTCTTCGCCTGCGATAGGTGGCGTTGGTCTTCGGCGATTGAATTCAAGGGGTGAGAGCCGACGAAGTCTTAGATTGATGCTCGCTGAATGGCCGCCTGCCCATAATAAACCATATTTCTATAGTCGGTCTGGTCTGGTGTATTCTTAGTTCCAAGATAGTCGGTTATGCATGCTCGAGTTTTATCCGACAAAGGAAAGGTTAGACCAGTGAACCTCATTTAATGTGAATTGTTACCTTTTTATCGTATTGAAATTCTGGTCACGATTTCTAACTAACAGTGAGTATTTCTGTAGATAAAATAAGTAGACTAAAACCAGTTTCTTGGATTGTTTTTTTATTTGAAAATGGGAAACCCGTTTTAGTAAATTGCCACTTCTCGAATAACTCGAAAACCGAATAATCGAGCACACTAAGCAGAACGTATTTTGAATTTTTTCACAAATATTAACCGCCTTTGTTTTTATAAGCTGACTAAGTTGGTTGTTATTTTAGGTCATTCCTTTTTTCAGCTTAGTTAATTTCATAATTTCGTTTTATTTGCTTTTATTCCGTTGAATTTCTTCTCATTTCATTCTGCTTCGTTTACTTATTTTTGTTCCTTTTCATTTCGTTTCATAACATTTCTTTTTAACTCACTTCGATTTTATTTTATTTTATTGCGTTTTATTTGATTTTATTCCATTCCATTTTATTTAATCTCATTCCTATTCATTTCATTTAATTCCGTTCATCTCATGTCAATCCGTTTCATTTCATTTTGTCCCATTTCACTTTATCCCATTTCATTTCATATCATCCTGTTGAATTCCATTTAATTTCATATCGTTCCGTTTCATTATTTTTCTTTTCATATCATTCCGATTCATTTCAATTCGTTCCATTTCACTTTATTCCATTTCATTTCATATTAATCCGTTTCATTTTATATCATTCTGTTTCATTCCATTTAATTTTATATCGTTCCGTTTCATTCCTTTTCATTTAAGTGAAGTGAAACGGAGTGAAATGAAGTTAATTGACATGAATCGGAATTAAATGAATTAAAACGGAAGGATATGTTTCTTTGTTTCGTTTCGTTTCTTCTATGTATATCCATTTAATTTATTCTGACTTTATTTAATATAAATTAATTTTATTTCGTTTTATTTTAGTATATTTGTAATGTTTTCATTTAATTTTTTTTTTTTATTTTAATTTTTTGCTTTTCTTCTTTATTCTACCTATACATACATATAGTGGATTCTATTGAACTCCACAAAACACCATTTCGCAAAATTCCACTTTTCTTTTTGCCCAACAAAAGCCTTGCTTTTTGACAAGTTCCTTCATCTCATTCCCCTTCATAATGTATGCTCTTTGCTAGGTAAACAACAAGTCAACATTCAACAGACAGCCATAGAGGCATTTAAACATAAACATAAACTTTTACTTACATACATATACATATATCTCACTTAGCACGAGAAAGGGTTAAAAATCGGTTATGCGTGCTCATTAATTTTATTTACTACCCCTCCCCCACTTTTCTCTCACGCACACACACACATACAAATAACCAAAACTACACTTCAAAAAAAGTACAGCGTCGACATCAGTCAACTCAATACATCTCGCACGCAAGCATTTGTCTTTTAACAGTTGCACTTCGTCTCCCTTTCACCTCCATACACAACGAGTATCAGCTACTTTGAGTCACAACCACCACTCGCACCAGAGAATGCATTGATGTGCGTCGCATTGAAGGGTTAACCTCACTCTGACTAATTTACCATTCATTTCTATGAACATTTGTTTTCTGTCATGTTCATTAGTTGTTTTTGTGTTTTTGATTTTGTATTACCTGCAATTTGTGTGACAAGTTGGCGTGCAGCTCACAGACTGTGTTCAGCTGGTGGATTGGCAGTCAAATATTTCCCTATACACCCATTTTTTCTGCGAGGCCGTCGTTTGAGATATCTACATATATACTAACTAGTCACTGTGTTATGCCAGTATGCTACACACAGGCAGTGAAATTTAACGAGGCAAACAACAAAAAAAAAAAAAAACTATTTTTCCATTGTTGGTTTGGCTGCACCGCGTATTTTTGCCTGCCGCTTTTGGTCTTTTTTTAGTCGGAAATTGTGGTAAAACTTTTGACATTAAAGTTTTTGTACAGCGAGTGCGTGATTTGCATTTGCATCGGTGATGTGCTAAAGTAGCAACGGTAGGGGGAGGTTGGTATTCAAATACATAAGTAACTTTATTGCCTGTTTTACTGTGCAGCTAAGTGGGTACATATGTTTGGATTTATGTTTTGTGGTTTGGTAATTGCCGCTGAGTTAGTTTGTGGTTATTTAGTTAGTCACTTATTGCCGGTTATTGAAAATTGTATACATAAAATAGAATTCGTAACGAAGAGGCAATTGAAAATATTTTATTGCTAAGGAAAAAGAGTCATAACTGTGCTGGAAGCTGACTTTACGGATGCAAATGCGAAAAAATTGCAGACGTTTTTATAACTATTCGAATATCAAAATTAACGATAATTTTGCTTATTTTAAAGTCGAGGTAGAAATTAAAATGTCACCAAAGGCCGCTGTGATCTAAATGTATTTCTAAAGATTTTCCGACTAGTCAAATTCAAGGGAGACTGGCATATTTNGGTTTCTTTTCTAAGACAAGACTCGACAAGTTGTTGTACATCTCAGGTCCCGGCTGAAGTACACAAAATTCAGAGCTATTACAACAGACTTAAGCTCGTTATGCTCGTACTAGTGATGCATAGAACCGAAAACCCGGAACTGGAGAACCGATTACTTTAGATAACCGACCGGTCGGGTTTATACAAGAACCGAAAAACCGAACGGAAACTAGATTCCAAAAGACTCGACAATCGATTTCGCAAGAACCGAAAATCGATTCTAAAAGATTGAAAAAACAATCCGGGACGAACCGAGAATCAATTCCTAAAGAACCGAAACTCGATTCCGCGTTGTTTTTGATGTTTTCAACTTGGAGCTTTCAAATCGCTTTGGAAAACACAAATATCAACTAACCAATGAATGTAATATATTTATTTATTTTCTTTACTTTTTTAAATCGGTTTTAAACTATTTCGATAGGACCTTTTTCCGTTACTCTTGTTTTGACAACCGCAACCGCTACAAATTCCTGGTTCTTCCTAGAACCGGTTCCGACAGAGGTACGCAGTTTTCTTCATTGGAATTACTTTTCAAAGCAGTTTTCCTTTATCAATGAACTGAAAATCTGCCCGATTCGAATGTTTACTACCATTCGGCAGGAGCAAAATTCTAACACTGAAGAAACTTCCGCTTACTGCAGATACCCCTCGGCCATAGATGGCAATTTTTCAAGTGTGCTTCTGACCAACAATATGCAACAACCGTTTTGAGGCGCCATGAAACTGTAGTTCGCCGCAAAATTTTTAATTAAATCTTCTCAAAATTATGAACAGATACCTTAGCTATCAGTTCACTCGCTTGGTCGTTCAAGCGCCCAAAATTTGAACGCAATTCTCAGCCTGCTTATGAAA
>NW_016182419.1:0-5909 GCF_001687245.7 Rhagoletis zephyria | reverse complement strand
TTCATGTTCCTAGCTATATAAATGGAGGAGTTATAACGCAAAATTTTATATCTGAACAATCGTTGTATGGGAGCTATAGGTTATAGTGATCCGATCTTTGTAATTTTCACTATAAGTATTCTGTTGATAATGGGTGCAAGTATTGCAAAATTTCATGTTCGTAGCTGCATAAATGGCGAAGTTATAATGAAAAATCTCATATCTGAACAATCAGTTGTATGGGAGCTATATGTTATAGTAGTCCGATTCTTCCGGTTCCGACAAATGATTAATACATTATAAAAATACACCCACATACCGAATTTGATACGGATATCTCGAAAACTGAGAGACTAGATTGCATACAAACAGACAGACAGACGGACAGATGGACATGGTTAAATCAACTCAGCTCGACGTTCTGATCATATAAGTATACATTTTAATGGGTCTATCTCTTTTTGTTCTGGTACTTACAAACATCGGACCAAAGTTATAATACCATTTCTTGCTCATGAAAGGTATAATAAAGTTCCCAAAAATTCAAGGACATTAAAAAAAGTATTTTTCTTTTTAAAACAATAGATCAAACCTAAAAAAAAATGAATTTGAATAAAAAAAAAGAAAAATCAAATAAAAAAAGAAAAATATAAAATATGTTTCTAATAATTTAACGAAAATATATATGTTTTACACAACAAAATCTAAAAACTAAACGAAAATTATATTAAGAAAAGAAACCAAAATTAAAAAAAAATACTTTTCTAAAAATTAAATTAAATTAAAAGCATATTTTTTTGTTTCTGTTCAAAACAATTAAATCTCAGGAGAGAATTAAAAAAAAATAGTTTCTAAAGATCAAATCAAATTAAAATATAAATAGAGAATAAAATAGCCACTCCCCGATGATTCGAACCGGTAACTCTCGAATAGCACACCCGGCTATTGCGACTGTTGGAGCGGCGCTAGCAAATGATATGCAAGTGCTTTCAGTCAAAAGAGCTTTTCACCACGAGTGTTGAGTGAGGGGGGCTTATTTCTAAGGCTTTTGTGCTAGAATAACAAAAGTCTTTCGAACTAAGTATCTTGCCATCTGTCTTTCATTTGTCTTACGAAAGACGTTTTACTATCTTAGCCAGAATTGCCCTGTAATCCTTCGAGAAAGTAAAGACATATAAAAAAGAGGAAACGTAGTTTTTGAGGGAAATTTGCACTTGCGTCATAAACAGGGAAATGCCTGACCTTAGTGGAATTGCAAGAAACTCCTCGAATCCTCGAAGTCATCTCTCCGGACAGGGAGGACATCCGAACTCCTGTCGAAACTTTTGCATAGTCATTCTAGTAGTTGCTCGGCCGCGGGCGGTGAAAGTAAAGTCTTTGGTGGCTATTAGTTAAAATCAAGGATATGACAGAGGTTTTTTGACCGGGACTGTCCTTTAGGAATACATGCGAAAAGACCCAATTTAGTCTCGGACGCTTATTGCTGCAGCTGCTTGGAGGCGAAATCACCTCACTATTTGGATTGCTGCTTTCACTAGCCTAAAATTTAAAAAACTCGGCTCGTATTTCCCCAACCCTCACAAGAAATTCGCGAAAGTGGAAATCCGCTGCCTGCTCAACTTTAATCTGAGCACCCAGCACCGCTTCCAACAACGTCTTATGGATATCACACAGCTACTTTTCAAGCAAAAATCGTGTAAGTGGTAACTAATGCAATGGACATAATAAGAAATGTCCAAGCGAGCGCCTTGCGGGCCTGCCACCTAACCTAGCCTACCTTTTTCCAATGGCTTGCATTGTAGTCCTGAGATTGAAATTTATAAAAGCAAATTTTACAAAAAAAAAAATCTAAACCCGCATACTATAAACATTAGTGTTGACCCGTTTTATAAATTAAGTAATCCATTTATAAAAATATGTAAAATCAATTTTTTTCGCTTCTCCTGAGAAGCTGAATGCCTAAAAACACAAACTGCCTGTTAAGATCGCCCTTTCTCACTTAAAATAAATTTGTTTGCGTATTAAATGGTTTTAACTTTACAAGTTCAACAAATTTGTTACGCAAAAAAAAAACTGAAGAAACCTGAACCCAAAAAAACGTTGGGTAAAAATTCAAATGCCTGCACAAATTAAAATGAAATATTGTCAACAGTTGTACGGCAGCAACATGAAACATCGATAAGCTGAGATAAGCAAAATCATCAGCATCTCATCGATATCGTCATCATCGGTAGCCAATTGAATAAATAGTCGTATTTAAGAAATTCAACAAGCAGTGATTTTAATAAAAAACCAATTTAGTAAAGCCGCCACAAAAATGAGGAAAAATTAATTTTAAATATTTTACACAATGGCTAACAAACAAATGAATATTTCATCGCTTCTTTTGTGTGCGCAGCAATGAATTTTAAGCCGATCTCGAAGATCTAAAAGCTGTTGCGACAATACTTAGATATTTAATACTTACTAGCAGTCGAGGACGGGGCTGCGTACGCGGGGTACAACACATAACTACTTAGGCCCATTTGTAGCTTACTAAGTGAGTATAGCGTTGAGTTAGGCATTTGCCTTTGTGGTGACAATTAATCAAGATTTTTTGATGTCTCTATTATGCGTGCGCAGGCAGGCGATAGACGCCGCTCTTTGTAGCCGCCACTGCTGCGCTATAGTAGCTATAAGGCACCAGGCAGCCTCCAGCATTTCTTAAGTTTACGCAGCAGAAGCCAATGAGGGCAGACTCATGCGTAGCTGCTGGTAAAAGGTATGTATTCTTGTTTACTATTATTTATTAAGGTACTCGTTGGAGATACAGAAATATGGCGCACAATTTAGAAATGTCTAATAACTTTTAATAAATGCTCGTAATTCTTCACACAAAAAAACCTAAAAATATGTAGATGTACATATTTACATATGCGAAGATGTGTTGCTGAAAGAGAGAGATTTTTAATACCCTTCACCCTGAAATTTATTTCAAAGCAGTGTGGAATTGATTGCAGCAGAAATGATGGAATTCATTCTCATCAAAATATTCGAGTAAAATGTGCTGCCCCCACTCAGTTGAGATGCTAACAGCCTTAGCCACCTCACATACTTTCAACATCCGAGGATTTTTTTGTACGATTTCCTGGGCGACCTGAACATTCGGGGTCACTTTGCTTTCTTTGCTTTCGGTAATGGATTTTTATGAAAAAAAAGGTTAATCAGCACACGAAATTCACTTTTACCTATTACCGTTAAATTCATGAGATCGTCTGCTTTGACTGGCTGTCAAGCACAAACTAAATGGCGCAGCTTGTTAAAAATGTTACAGTACTTTATTAAGCGATGGCAGTAGACGAAAACAGTATTGGATTCAAAGTCACTGGGCGGGAGATTCAAAACCTCACTGACCTTTTAAAGGCAATGGATCAACAAAAACCTGTTCGAATGTGGTTTAATGTTTTCGCTAGGAGCGACAACATCTTTATCTGAGTTTCCACTGGGAATTCAATGGCAAAAATTGCAATGACAAAGTAGGGCATTAAAAAAATATTCGCGTCATTACGTTTAAAGAAATAGTCATTAAGTTCATTTCCACATGGCATTTCTTAAATGACACCAATTTTTGTCATTACAATAGGCATTAGGCATAGTGTAAATTCGGCATTACACTTGTTGTTTTGAATGTTGGTATTTGAGAGAAAACCACCAAAATTAAAAAAAAAAACATTCCCTACTTACTGTGTAGGGCATAAGTATCTACATTAGTGTGCGCCTTATTTGTATGGAAACAAGTAAAAGAGTTTATTTGTTTCGTGTCACTCAATGGATTTTTGCACGTTGATCTCAAATGAGGCCATTTTCACATCTCGGCAGGTTTAGAAAACAGTTTGTTGAGGAAAAGAAAATGCATCTCTACATCCGAGCCAAAAATGTACCATCTAAGTCTGGCGAAGGCCGGATAGTGGCGAAGAAAATGTTCCCATCCTCCAAACAAGATGTACATAGTGGATCGTCGATGATGCCTTTGGTGACCGTATGTCGTCTCAATGGATTGTGCCACGCAATCAGTCCTATCAAGGTCGTAGATCACTCCCTCTTTGTCGCAGAAGTAATCTTGCTACCACCCTAACAGGCCTTGGTTGTTTTGCAGGTGTCAATACCACACCAACGGCTCTTTGGAGCTTTATTTATAAGATCTTTGATGTACCCGATCGATCCCGCTATGCTTGGCTCCGGTACAATTGTACGCCCCAGAGAACCATAGCTCACCAGTTTATCAGCCAGTTCTTTTCCTTGAACACCTTAGTGTCCTAAAACGAAGTTCAGCCTCAACCTTCATTCCTGGCTTATGTTTGAAGAGCTGCGAGCGGTTTCCAAGATTTTTAGCGCATCTTGGCTGCCACTGCAGAAACTGATTTTGTCGAGGGAGAGACTTGCTTTTTGCATCAAATTTGAAAAATAACGCGCACCCTAGTCTGCATACATGTGTGTAGAAACGTACATACACATATGCATATGGGAATGCTGCCAAAGGTAAGAAGTGGCCACAGAGCGTGGACCTAAAGGTGGCCGAAAAAACAAAAGCCGTTTAGATTACAACAGATTACCTAAGAGGGGTGTTGCCTGCCTGCGCGCAAAGTATACAGCCTCCAGAGCTCAGCGAAAGATTCACACACACACAAGACGGATGCGCAGTGCGCCGCAAAAAGGCCGACGGACACACTTGTTATAGCCACCGAAAGATTAAAAACTAAAAAATAAAACACAAAAAAAATTGTTGAAAGGCAAAATGTGAAGGTAGCACAAAACAAAAATGTCAACAGCTCGCGGCACTGTGCACCGACTCACATGCGGCTTCAAGTGAAATGAGGTTAGAAAGGCGTTATCTATGTATCGGCATCGATATCGAGCGCTAAGCATAAATTAACTTGTAAGCCGCAATAGCCTGGGAAAGTAGCGCTGCCTTGAGAGTCTTAAGTATAGCTTAATAAATAGATGTAAAGTGAAGTACGTAGTAGTAGTCTCCGAGCGATTGCGGTTAGACCTTAGATTTTTCTAGCTTTTTTTTTAATTTTTATACTTTTGTTTGATGTGTGCAACTGTCGCAGACGATTTTTCTTTCAATTGAATTAACGCATATCCACAAATACTACCTAAATTCAACAAATCGCATTAATTCTCCGGCGTCTATCACTTACTTAATTCATGGCAAATTCAGTCGAGAAAAAAAAATAAAACAGCAAATATTCAATGAACACCTTGCCACAGTCGACGGGGTGGTTCAATTAACTTCTCCCAACCGATTTCCTTTTCCTACTCGACGCTTGCAAATGATGACAAAATAATTACCGGATTAAAGACACGTGTCTTTTTGTGTCACCAACGCCTCAGCCATCAGCGGCGATAACAACAATAATAGTAACAGTAACAGCTACCGTGGTATAGTCACTGACTTTTTGTGGCCTGCGGCCTCTTGACATCACGCCGCCGCATCGCCGCCGTCACTAAAGTCTGCCTCGCCAGGAAGGAAGCAACGCNTATCGTTATGATGCATTGTGGTGGTGCAATACGATTGATTTAATAGTCAATGTGTATCCTTTGTCTTGTTATCTTAGTTGTTATGCCTACTGCGCCCATGTCGCGCGCCACAGTGTGCTGGGAAAGTATACCACCTACCTACAGTTTTATCGCTGTCATTTAAAATCAATCAAATGTTATTAATTTGTTAACAATGCACGGCGACGCAATTGCAGTGCTCGTGAGTGCCCTAAAGGCTTTTTAGCAAATATTGCAAAGTTTTCACTGATTCTGCCCGACAATTTTGATGCTGTGGGAATTGTTTTTCAGAGTTCACTTTGCTGTGCTTTGTTGCACTTTAATGATTAGATAATTGATCGGGGGTTGAACGATGGCATAGTTTTTATTTCTATTTCGTTTTTATTTAT
>NW_016182418.1:0-5909 GCF_001687245.7 Rhagoletis zephyria | reverse complement strand
GATTAAGTCCGAGTTAATCCGGATCAACGCTGCCGTCTATTTAAGCTTTTACAAAGATGACACGAGCCTTATCCTTATGCACATATTTTTCCCTTGGAACCGTCTTTTTTCAGTTCTTAGTAACAAAGAATAATCTCTACTGTTTAAATCTGTACTATAGATAGGGTGGTTTGTTGCTTCGAAGCAGGGTTGCTACCTTATTATCGATTACCATAGCGCCCTTTTTCATCAAAAAAATAGTATGAAAAACTGGTATTCGAGATTTTGAGTCGCCAAGTAGTGGCTAATTAAAAAATAAAAACTTCGTCGACTCTCCACATTCCGTACACTTTTTGGCCTCGTCTTATATGGTCACGAAAATTACGAAGAATTCCTAATGGAAGTCTTGTACCCTGATGCTGAGTTCCAAAAGTGCGACATAGAACGGCAGGAAACCTCTTCCTATACTAAAATTATAGTAAGAACACCAGACACTATGCAGATGTCTTAACTGAGATTAATGGAATTATGACAGATTGATTCCACTTGCCATTTTTTCATTGACAATTTCTTTGACAGAGACCTCATCAGTCCAACTCCGGTTACGCTGACCACAGTAGTTTTGCGAGGAGCAGCTTTCCGCAAAAATACTGTGGTCAGCATAGCTGGAGTTGGACTTACGAGGGCTATTTTTTAACAAAAAAAAAAATACATCGACGTCAACGTAGATAACTATAATAAGATCCAATAAGACATTTGTTTAAGAGATCGGCGGCGTTGAGTAACTTATTTTGAGGTCAGCGGCATTTTCCTAGGGATTTATGCCACCTGACTGTCAGTGACAAAGAAGTGGCAGCCTTCGAGATAGCCATTAATTCCGGATGAAATATTTTCATTGATCCATTCCTACATTAATGAAAGTCGGTTCATGAACTTGGGGTTGGTGGTGGGAGTGGGTAGTGTGTAGTAAATTCCTAACGACTCTGTGAGGTCTTTAAATATTTTGCAATGGCAGCTATGTGGGTGCGCATAGTGATAGCAGTGAATTATGTAATTTTTCTTTCATACAGATCCACTGGAAGAAATTTTAGTAGTGCGCTTTGGGGTCAGGTATCTTCGTTGTTCATGTTGTCAGTAGATAAGTCAGCCGTTGAACTTTTGTACGCAAGCTTAAATATATGGCTTGCTCAGTCCTCACTAACCTTAAACAATTTAAGGTGATTTTCCCGATGACTGGACAACGATGTTTCTTGAAAAATCCTCCTCCTCACCAGCGTGAGAACTTTTATACCAGGGCTCCTATCCAAAACCTACAGGCATCAAGTTTGGAACCCAGAATAGGCAGTGATTAATAAAGTGACGTATTTCAAGTGGTCACTTGCTAACAATAAAACTCACAGTGCTTCTGTTGTTTTTTTTTTTTTAACTGCATGGTTTACTCCAGAGAAACGTAAAGCTGCAAAATGTGGAAGGCAAGCAAAAAGGAGTAACCAGTTTAGATAGCAACGAACAAATAGAAAATGGCACTTAAGTCTCCCGGTAAATTAAAATGATTTTCAGAGCTAGAAATGATAGTAGCGATAGAACGTAACTAGTGTTGTTGTGTAGTAACAGTAATGGTCGATAATTGTATACAAGTTTACGAGCTCAATGCTCCGAAGACAAATAGGAACGAGCAGAGCTTAACAGCTGCTGCTAATAAAAATCTCCGTAATCGCCTAGCCATTATTATATTTGGCTAGTGCNATTTTCGCAAGCACTGTCAATGTGTCACTAAATACACACAATGTATGTATGTACATCCATTTTCATTGCAGCGGCCTATACACGCTTTTACGTACTATTGTCGCTTGCTTTGTCGCCCTTTTGTTTTTATTGCTGCGCGTCCTCGTCGTTTTCATACATTTCGAAATACATTTCGAGTAATTAATCTGAAAACCACACGTGAATTTCGATATCCCGGGTGATGAAGTGCACGCAGCGCATAACAACGGGTTGCTAGATTGAGTGTGATTGTTGTTGTTATTGTTGGTGTCGGCCGACATTGTCGGACGGACGAACAGCCAGCCGGTCAACGGGGCTCAAATGTGATGCGACGGGGGGCACACAGACGAAAAAACCAACACTTACGCACATAAACACACACACACACACACACACACACACACACACCCATACATGGAAACGCATACATTCGCATGGTTAGTTTGGCACAAACGCAGCAATGTCACTGGCACATTTGCCACACGGCTGCATGCGTACTCCGTAACGCCGTACACGCGCATTCATTTGGAGGTTTTCGGCTGTTAGCCTTAGCTGTTTTTATTGTTGTTGTTAATGCTTTCCTTTCGCTTGCCTTGTTTTACTGAATTTGCGCGTTGTGCCTTCAATAAACCACCAAGCTCAGTATGCTGTTGTTGTTGTTGTTATTCTAAAGCTTGTTGGGTTTTTGTTTGTGGGTTTTGCTTGCCGGTGTAGCTGGGAATTTTCTACTAAAACCACTGCAACACTGCATTGTTGCTGCTGCCGCCGCCGTTGCATATCTCGCGGGATGTGGCAACACGAAGAACCGCAACCCCAGCAAAGCATATCCTTTTACCAGCTGAGGTTGTGCGTATATATTACGTACATACATACATACATTCATTTGTACATATGTATGTATGTACGTTAATATTTTTGTGCCAACATTGTTGCTCGCCAACTATCGCAGTTCGTGGTGCTGCTGCTGCTGCTGCTGGTGTTGCTGATGTTATTCATTCTCCACTTTTTGGCTGGGTTGTTCGTTGGTGTTGTTTCACGGCTGACAGTGTCACCGACATTCGTATTGGAATGCATATCGTATGTACAAGAACAACTGCAACAACGAATGCAGAAACAGCAACAGCAATGTGGTTGCACATCAGTGTGGCCGCAGCATGTCACCAACAGCAGCAGCCGTGGCTACGTCGTTGTTGTTCAGCGGACTTATCAAAGTGTATGTATGTATGTATGCAAATGTGTTTGTCGCTTAACAACATTTGCACTTCATGGTTCAGTGGTAAACTTTTTGATGTCTTTTATTGTTTTTGTTATACCATTAAAATACATATTCTTCCGCTCGTGAAGCCGTACCAGTTGAGTTGTGCATTTCACTTGAGAGGTTAAATGTGTGGCATAAACTTACGTGAAACTTGCATAAATTCAATACATGTGGATGTATACATGTACATATATACATATATGTATCTATTATTTGACGAAATATGGCCTACAATTTTATTTTGGTGACTAATCCCTAACGAGAGCAGTCCTGTGTCATCCTACATATGTACATAGATATTTAAACCTTAGTCAGCAGGGACCAAGACAATCGTAAGTCATAAAACCTGGACCGTAGAGTTGGGAGGTCTATCCGGATTAGTTGGAATGTCCGGATAGTTCGAATATACGGATATCTGCTTAAAAAATGCGAATAGCCGGATAAGGAAATGAACGAATATTAACCGGATATCCGGATAGAAAAATTAGTGAATACCAACCGGGTATCCAATTAGCAGAATTAACGGATATTAACCGGACATCCGGATGGCGCAATAAACAGATATTAACCGTATATAAGAAAAGTATAGTTAACTGAATGGATATTAACCGGATACCCGTAACGCAAAATTAACGGATATTAACGTGATATCCGGAGAACAAAATGAACAGGTACTATCCGTATATGAAGATTAACGTATATAAACCGGATTTCCGAACATGAAGCGTATATCAAAATAGAACGGATATTAACCGGATATGCGGATAACAAAAGTCATATTAACCGGATAGCAAAATTAACGAATATTAAACGGATATCCGGACATCAAAATTAGCGGATTTTAACCGGATATGCGGTAAAAAAATAAACGGTCAATAACCGAATATCCGGATAGCAAAATTAATGGATGTACGGATAAAAATCGGATAAGAACCCGATGGCCGGATAACAAAATATAACAGACATTAACCGGATAGCCGGATTTTATTTGTATACACAGATGTACGAAACGATATCCGCATAACCGCATACATAGATAGTCCTAGCCCTAATGGACAGTGTACGGATAAAAACCGGACATGAACCCGATATCCGGATAACAAAATATAACGGACATTATCCGGATTTTATTTGTATATACGTATGTGTGAAAGGATATTCGGGTAACCGCATACACGATAGTGCTAGCCCTAATAGACAGTACCCGGTAAGAATTTTAGTCAGAACCGCTAGTTGACGCTTAACCAGCTGAAAAAGCTTCCTTGACCGTCCGAGGTATTAAAAGATGTTATGTATTATTATTCTAAAAACAAACTTGTTTGTTCGTATTCGATGCTTCAGAAATGTCCCGATTTTCGTCCACAGAAATCTGGTCACCGTAGCTATACCCTCTTTGTCAGCAGAAATCAGTTCAAGATTGACCCATGTAGCCAATTGGTCAGCCATAAATTTTGCAGGAAGGTCACTACTCTGTAGAACCCGGATTTGGAAGTAATCAGCAGCGATTATTTTTCTTAGTACTTTAGTCAGGGCCTTTAGTTTTCACACCAAAACAAGTTAAAATAATCTCTCGAAGGTCTTCGAAACGAAAGAAGACTGACTAATTGGTCTGATACTTCTCAACTTTTTCATTTTTTAAGCAGCTCGCGTAGGTAACTGTCTACCAGCAACATGACACTCCTAGTTCTGCAAAGAAGAATTCTTTAAAATAGTTAATCATCCACAACAGGGGCTGTTTCCCAGTGGTTTAACCGAAGAAACAGGGCAGCCTAGGCATTTCCTTTCCCGAGGGTTTTACATGAATCAGGAACTGTCGTGAAATTAACAACAAGGGGAATCCAAAGTGATTCCACTACACTCGTCCCCTAGTTGCTGAATTTATCTCTGAAGTATCTTAAAGGAACATGTGCAGATTCGTGGCTGCTTTTTATGTTCCGCAAAATTTCCTCCACTTATCTTGTTAGCTATTTCTTACCTCGTACTTGTAGATACCCAGTCGAATCCTATAGAGTTCCCAGACCAAGTGTAGCCTACTCGATTTTACTTTGCCCGAAAGCCTATTCTGTTGGTGTAAACTTTCCCTTAGGGATACAATTGGAGATTAGTTAGTGCGTTCAAGCCAGCTCAGTCCGCAGACATTGCTGGAAAAACCGGAAATATTTTTCTTGCACATCCGGGTGCCGAGTGTTTCCTCACCACTTCGGTATCAACATCAACATGTCAAGTGCTAATTAAAACTTTTTAATTTGTGTAGCGGGAGCAGATATGAGTTAATGCATCCGGCACATATACTTACATATTGACTGGTTACGTAAATATGTACCTGAGGTGAAATTGGAATTTTAACGAAAAACAATCAAAAAACGATGCGTAAACTTAATTTGAGGCGCAGAGTTAACAGCCGGAGCTGCGTTTGGTACAGTTGCGTTTGCGACAATTTTTCGGTTTATTCAGGCAGCATTAGGAATGTAAAATGTGGAAAATGTGTAATCAACAAATTAAGCAGTTAAACGCTTTCGTAATTTTCAAAAAGGGATCATATTAGCAGCAGCCTACTTAATTATAAAGTGGACAGGAGGGCGTATACCGTATATCTGCAACGTACTACTATGCGCAGCATTTAAATCGAACATTTACATAAAAAAATATGTATCTGGAATACTTGTTTCCTTTTAGCAAGCATGAAAACGGCCCGCCCTAATTTAATCCTGCGAATACATGCGACGAGCATTTTTCAACCGCATACGCGATGACCAACTACTATAGCACAACAGCATTTGTCAGGCAACAAATTCCGAATTCAAATTTGTATTTATCCCGTAAAATTATTTTCTATTTTCGCAACTAATTTGGTTTTATCAACCATCGTCAAAACAACCGACACCGGCGTCATCACCGCCTACCTTCG
>NW_016182417.1:0-5910 GCF_001687245.7 Rhagoletis zephyria | reverse complement strand
CGGCCGCCAGTAAATACTTGTTGTAAAATATAGTTCTGTAAAATTGTAGTTAAAATTTATAAATATTTATTCCAGGGACCGCAATTATTACAACTAAATTATTTAAATCAGAATTTATTCATTGTCTAATTTTTGTCTTTAAATATATCAATTATTATTGTGTTTTAATTTTTCGCTCAACGGAAACAATTATGTGATAATCTACATTTTTCCGCACGGGGATAATAATCAATATTGAGTTTTACTTTTCCACTTAAAAAAAAAAATATTATTTATAAAATTTAAAAGACCATTAAGAATCTTACAACGTGTTGATTTTTTTTTTTGGTTAAAATTTAAAAAAGTAATGATTACTTTCCGTCCCAAATTTATCGTATCTTATCTTTTAGAAATCACTTACCCTGGATCATTTGGCACCTCCGACGGCGAGCCGGTGCTCATCTCCTGCGACTGATTTACTAAATCCAATTTCATATCCATTTCGGCGATAGTTATTTTTTATCAAAGGGATGCTGCGTTCAGAAAAAAATTTATCGACTTTACTTCAGCAGGGTTGCGTTGAGCTAGCACAACAAATGCGCGTCTGGTTGGCGGTTAACTATGCACACTAAGTCTGGGGATATAGCTATGGCTATCACTAAATGATAATAATACCGCTTTCAAGGACATATGTAAGCACTCGCACGCATTACTGCAGGCAACGAGGCAAACACTCTGCCTACTCGACTTTAACGCTGTGTTAACAGCATTGATTGAGTCGATGACGACGACGACAATGGTGACAAGAAAATGCGATTTTCCGCCAGCTGGATCCGGGTCCGACAACTATTGTCGTGATTGCTAGAAAATACACTACTAACACTGTTCCAGACTAGGCGACACATACATGCATGCAATTACTCATATATATACGCGCGAGTAGGTAAATATGTACATATGTAGTATGTAGAAAGGCGAAAGTGCACGAATCCAATTTGAATTGATCACATTTCTGGCGAAGCCTGGTTACAGAGCTTTACAGCTGAATCGCCAACTCCACAGATTGTAATTGTTGTTGATGTGGTTGTTGTTGTAGCACGAATATAAACTGCACGCGGACTTGATTTACTTTTGATTCGATTTTTAATTTGAATACTACGATTTTTTATTATTTTAGAGTTCCATTTGACAAGGCACTGCTTCGTGCTCGCTACAAACTACAATTTCGCACATCCGTCGCTGCAGCACTAATACATTTCATCAGCCGTTCTTTTGTTTTGTTGTCGTTAACAGCTGGAGCACTTGCACTTGAAATTCTAATAACTTCAACACTTTATGGTTATTTATGATTGAGTAATGTTTTTTTTTTTGTTTATTTATTTATGTATCACCATTAAAGTTAATTGACAATCACTGAACGTGCGACGAAAGCTGTGCGCAATGAGTAGTAGAAAATATTGGTAATTACTAAGAAATTTCAAACTGATCGCTGTGAGCGACTCACAGCTCGTGTAACCAGAGACTGAAAATAAAAGTTATTAACCGACTTCCAAAAAAGGAGGAGGTTATCAGTTCGTGGGAACATTTTTCTTTTACGTATGTTATCGCATAACTTTGGATCACGTCAACCGATAATTCTTTTTGCATCGAATAGGTGGTCCTATACCAATCTGGTTTAGATTCGATCACTGGGTCATGAAAAAATTAACGGTACTCCTAAATTTTTTGTATAAGAATTGAAGTCGGTTTTACTTGTACTTGTTTTACAATTCTTCACATCAAAAAGGCATAGTGAAAAAATTATGCTATAGCTTTTTCAAAGGTACCATTATACTCATGATAAAAACAGAACAAGGAAAAACTATTGAAAGGCGGTTTAACGTTTGCCAGCAATATAAGCCAAATAAAAGTAAAAATTTGCCTTTTTTTTTTTGAGCAGGAAATAATCGGTAATTGTTGCCTTTTATTATTTCAGGCAAAAATAAAAGCCAAAGTTACAAATCAAGTATTCCAGAGTTGTGTATAATCGAGTATGATAGTTTTGAAGCTCCTATCTGGATTCTAATAACCTCCTAATACACAAATAAATATGTATGTATGTATGTATTTACTATGTATAAATACAATACATGAAGGCATTTTTTGTAAACGGCATCAGATCTGCACCGATTATTCGATTTTCAAAACTGAGGTTCCAAGGGCTTGACCTCTAAATGTACAGCAAGGTATGACTTTTTTGAAAAAGGTTGCCCCCGTTTTTAAAATTATAAAACCTGCATTGTTCGTTGTATTAGAAGAAATTTAAAAAATATGTGCAAGAAGGTTTCATTTTTTTTTGAATAGGGTTGCCACCTGCATAAAAAATAGTAAGACTTAAACCGTTCGCGCAATTTAAGAAATGAGCATCAGGGTGTCCACCGAAACCAGTAAAGATTTGAAAGGGTCTACGAGAACATAATTTGGGAGCCTGCGAACTAGAGGAACATATCGCAAACACTCTTTAAAAGAGGCACAACTCATCCAACACTTAAATATATGTAACAGTAGTTTTTTAGTAAGAGAAGAGTTATAGACATGAACAAAGAAATATTTGAATTAATTGGAGATAAACCCTACGAATTAGTTTTTGCAAAAAAAAACTACGTAAATATTTTTCAGTTGTGCCTCCTTGGAAAAGGGTAGGAGGAAAATGAATTCTTCTGAATGCTTGGAAATGATATCAAACTGAAAATATAATACAAAATGTCAACCAACCCCCCAAGTCTAGGGAAAGAAGCCTTAGTTAATTGAACCGAATACATTTACAAGTTAACAATTCGTATGAAGAAATTTTCAAAAGCGAGAGTGAATAACTTAGTTATTTCTAGTATTTACACAGAGTCGTACATATGTATTCTTTGAAAGGCAACCTTGATTAGCCCACTGCGAGCTTTTCTATAAAATCAGCAAAAAACGAATACAAATAATTTAATTTAATTGCAATTGGAGCAAGCGCTGTCGACGCCAACCGCGGCACATACATATATACACACATACTTATGAATCCAAAGCAAAAAAAAAAGTCACACTAAGGCACAACAACAACAATAGTAAGCTTTCGTACCAAAACGTCATAAAAAAGCAATTGATACTAACAACGGCATCGCTTTCAAATGTTTGGCAACAACAATGAGTGCTGCAGTTGCAATATTAACGCATCTGTGGATCAGCTCAGTCTAGCTTTGTACCTTATAGAGTTCCATTCACGAGACGAAAGTAAATATGTATGTATGTATGTATGGATGTACGTAAGTATTTAAGAGCTTGCTTGCAGTCTTTCTTGCTGATAAGTAAACGGCACTGATCTATAGACTTTTGCATGGTTTTATGAATAGTTGGAGCCTCGATCACTGCAGATGAATTTGTCCAAGCTCATTCAAAAGTAAAATACATGCACATAATAGAATATGCCATTAAAGCTTTGCCCTACTCAAAAATCGCATGGCAGTGAGAGTGTTGCTTTGTCAATCGAAAACACGTGACCGTAATTACTGGTAATTTGAAACGTCTCTGTCACCGCCGGCATCACCGCAATCACCGTCAGTCAATATGCTACTGTTCTCTTTGGAAATGGCAACAAATATTATAAAATTTATATACAGAGGGGGTGCAAAGTGGTTCAAAACTGGAATTTAGCGTTCACAATTCACTGGAGCCTTCATTTCTCACTCATTTTGATTAATTTTTTAAAGATAGCTAATAAATTTGCAGGAGACCAGTTGAGCGCGATTTTTGAATTTTTGTTTGTTTGTTGTTTGTATTAAATTTTTTTGGAAGAAAATCGATTATCCTGTTCCAGTTAATAAATATTGCATAATATGTAAAAATGAGTTGATAACAATTGTAGGGTGCCCCCGAAACAAAACGAATTCACAAAAAAAATGTGAAATGTTTTATAAAAAACTTTCACCAAAATTTAAAAAAAAAAAAATTTGAGTTTCGAGACAAATTTTGGGTATGCAGTTTTATAGATCATTAAATTTTAGTACAATAAAGGGCAATTTTCAAGTGGCTTAGAGGTCGCGTTAAGTTTTACATTTCGAGCGTTGCGTTGCCGACGTTACGTTCGGACGCTTCTTTTGCTAAAAAAAAAATTATAAGTTAAAATTTTCTGTGGTATAAAGGAAGATATACAGCAGTACTTATGAGAACAGAATAATGGAAATTTGATTTGAATTAATGTCTGCGTATTTTCCTTTGAAGTTTATGTTCGAACGCTACTGAAAACGGAAGTGATTTTGATATAACCATCAAAGTCAACCGATTTGCGCAAGTTGTAATACATACATATATGGAAACAAAATCTAAAATAATACTTTGAAGAAAAAATAATGAAGTTTACAATATTTATGTATTATAAAACCAAACTAAATATTGAATTAACTTTAGAACAATTGTATATGTGCATTCGGGACGTTACCTTACGGAAGTTACTCTTTTTGCCGTTGAAAAATTGTGTTTTCCAAAGGAATATTGGTGTATCTTGTTTTAATATATAGTGCTTAAAACCAAGGCTATTTGGAGGAAATCATATTTCTCAGATAAGTGTGAAAAGAAATGTGAAATAACAATATGGTGTACTATGCCATTTTCGACACAAAAACATGAGAATTTGAATTGCATGTATTTCCTCAGACTTTGGTTGACTATTTCTCGTATTCGCCCATATCTGCATGCTAAATGGGAAATAAAAGCATTTGTTATATTATTAAAAATCAACGCGAACTCTTAGCCACTTGCACCGTGACCTGTATTATACTAAAATTTAATTAACTATAAAACTGCATACCCAAAATTTTTATAAAAACGAAAAACAAAAAATTATAATTTTGGTGAACATCTTTTATAACATTTCAAATTATTTTTATTTTTTAAGTTTTTTTTCAATTTGGGAGAACCCTGTAATCGTTTTCAACTAGTTTTTATTATGTAACATCTATTAACTGGAAAAGGAGAATCGAGTTTTTTCAAAACTGCTACTTTTTCTGCACTTTGCACTAAAAAAAAATTAATACAAACAATCAAGCATTCAAATATCGGGATCAACTGGTATCTGGCAAATTTATTAATTTTCATCAAGAAAAAAATTAATCAAATTGAGTGAGAAATAAAGGCTTTAGTGAATTGTGAACACAAAATGCCAATTTCGAACCACTGTGCGTTGATGGAACAGAGCAGCGTTCGGACTTAACTGCAATTGCAGTAGAGCTGCTGGATTTTTGAAGCGAACATGAGTTTTACTCCGCTCAGGGCAAAGTCCTGCCATTTTTCCCACATATTTATATAATAGTAAACGACAAGTTCTATAAGTTAAAGGTATTTCTTTGCACATTATAATTTATCAATCAAACACTTGAATAGCGTTTCGGCAGTTGTAGTTAAATTTTTTCCCAGCAAGCGCAGATAAATGAGCTTAAAATTTAGAGATATCAAAATATGGCAACATTTTTTTGTTTGCAAAGAATTTTTTATTTATTTTAGTTTTATTCAAATAAAAAACCTTCCGAATACCGTAAAATGGATCAGTTTCCATGGAATCAGTTAACTTGTCTTTTTAATAAAAATGTGCAGGACTCTAATCACTTCAATAATTTGCTTTAAAACAAGATTTCTTGAGACATAATTTGGAAATCTCAGGCCACGAATATTTTTTCCAGTTGCATATAATTTTATTAGAACTATTGCGAAACTTTTCAGTCTGCTGCAATTTTTTTATTTAATCTACTGCGTAGTGAAAAATTTTTAATCCGAAGCCTAAAAGAGATTTTCGAATACTCTCACGGAGTAAAGGTACATACGAATATATTATATATATTTTTAAGTATGTATGCATATAAATGTGGCCGTAACAAAAATTCAAATAAACAAAACCAATTTATTGAATGCTCTGTA
>NW_016182414.1:2456-5911 GCF_001687245.7 Rhagoletis zephyria | reverse complement strand
AGTTATTTCTTGTAAAAAATACGTTAATATTCATACCTAAAAACTCTTCCTCACCTCGACACATAAAGCTTGCATTAAGCAAAAACTATTATCCTATCAAAACACAAAATCACTTTTAAGGCACAGTGACAGGCAGGGTATTCTGTATAATATTTCAAATTTTTTTTTTATTTTTTTTCGCAACCCTACAATTGTTTTCAACTGGTTTTTACTATGCAACATTTATTAACTTAAAGAGAAAAATCAATTTTCTTCAATATTGCTATGTTTTCTGCACTTTGCACTAAAAAATTTTATATAATCAAATAAAAATTCAAAAATCGGGCTCAAGTGGTCTCTTGTAAATTCTATAAGGTTTCATTAAAAGAAGTTGATCAAATTGAGTGAAAAACGAAGGTTCCATTAAATTATGAACGATTTCCCAACTCACTAATTTTGCTAGTGTGGAAACGTCATCGTAGTTTATTTGGTGCTGGCCTGGAGCTCCGTTTCTGACAGCGATCTCTATCTCTAGGCGTTCGGCTATGATTCGATCGACAATTTATCCCAAAAATCCAGTAGACATTTTTATTTTTTCATATACTCATATATTTATGTATTCTCTACATAAATACATATTGAATGCACTTTCTTCAATGTTTGACCTCATTTGCTGGGCACCATTTGAATATGCAAATGCCTACACTGTTTCGTCTTTCAAAATATTTGTATCAAATTCTGAATTATAAGCAATTTTTTTACTCAAGACACCAAATCAACTTTTTAAATATCTCGTTTTAATTAAGAAGTCATGGATCAACATTGATCATTTTGCTTTAATTTAACTTCGATGTTTAAAATGTAGCAATAAATCTTTTCGGCATCTTTTCACCAAGTGCTTTTTAATCGCTAAATAGCTTAATACTTTCGGGCATAAGCATATTTTGCAAGACCACTGCATAGTTCAAATTGCTGCATTTGATTTGTGATATTTTAAAGAAGTTAGATTTGCTCATAAAATTCGTATACGCATATTTTCATATGTAGTTAGGTATATACATATATATATATGATATATTTTATTTATTATTAATCAACAACAAACAGGATGTTGTTGTTATTTTACAAGCATACTCATATGTATGTAAGCAACTTGTGTTAATGACGGCACAATGTCCTTTTAAATGAGCACGAAATCTAAGTTTAGCTAAAGTTCAAATTCAATAAATTCCTTAAACTTGTTTCACTCATTGTTGCCGTAAGGAAGCAAACATGAATTGGCTTAGACAAGACTTTCACATGTCAATGCACGGTCACAAACAAACGTACACAAGTATACATACATGTAGTTACATGCATGGACACTATATCAGAGAAATTCAATGCTTTTGGAGCTACTAAATGAAATGTATAGGGTTCCCAATATTCGTGCTTAAGCTATAAAATAAATCCAATTAATTAGTTTGAATTTTTCAATTAAAAAATGTGTAAAGATAGCTTGAAAGTTGGAGGTGTATGCTGTAGTTCATTACATTCTAGCCGCAGCAAATTCCAATGATATAAAGTTTTTCTAACAGAGTTTTCGCCGCTATAATTCAATATTGGCAATTTTTTTTTATCACTTCTATTTCACCATATTTTGATTAATAGAAAAATACTGATAAAAATAAAATATTTCCCACAAACAACAAAAAACATAATCGATAATCGCATGAGGCTATTGCCTGAAAATTTTAAAATGCGCTTAGAACACCTACCAGAAAGTTCAACTGCAGAGCCTACAAGCAGCAATCGACAATGGACCAAAGTGCCAATTTGAAATTCGTTAAAGTTATGGCAGCGTTCTTTAATATTGCGCGAAAGCATTGATTCATAGGTCGTAAATGCATCTGGCAACGCTATGGACGTTATATTCGTCTATGGTCAGCCAGCATAACCTTACCTAACCTAACCTAAGTAACTAGTTAGTTAAGTACATAAGGTACGAAACGTCATCCAGTACTTTTGTACCGTTTGTGTTCTAGCCTATGCTTTCGTGGGTATAATAAAATTGCAAATTTCATTTTCGATTGATTTTCTACTTAGTGAAATACTTTGTTGCATTGGCAACACTGCATTACATTGAACACTGGCTTTAGAAAGCATTAACACTATTTGCGGTTGCGGCATTCAGAGATTCGATCAAACAAAACAAAGCAACAGATTTGGTCTTTTGGTTAACCAATATCTATGAGAAAACAAACAGTTGACTGCATGACTCTCTGGCTGGTCGACTGGATGGCATGACTGTTTGTCTGACTGGCTGACCAATTGGCTCACTGGTTGGTTGGTCAAGTGCAAGTGCGGGTTGACTTGTTCGTGGTTTATTGGTTGTTTGTTTGTATGCTTGTATATATGAATAGATATTTACCCATGCACTTGAACACTATAACACCAAGTGAAAGCAACTTAAGTGCAATGGAAAACATTGGCTTTGTATTCATTGGATAAATGCATAAATAAACTAGGTAAGTGGATATGTATTGAAGCAAGTTGCAAGTAGTTGTCGTTTAACCTTAAGCCCTTACTTGGAACAACTTTCTCTCCACACATTACCCTTGATTAGCTTAGCACTTTGATTGTGTCGATGTGAAAATTATTTGCTCCTGTTATTGGCCCTTCTCTGCAACATATTATTGCTAGCCCATTATGCACTTTGTTTGCTGGCCATATTGCTGCAACACACTTTCATTAGCTTCAACAATTAGGCGGTAATTCAATTGCAACAATAATGAGGCGAGCTTATTGGATTAATATACATACATACATACATATGTACTACATACACACATATGTATATTAAGTACAAGCTCTAAAATGAGCTGGTAAACTAACTAAGCTTTACAGTTGCATATTATGGAATGCAAATAAACGAGAGTATATTGGTTATTGTTTGTATAAGAAGGTACATACATATGTATGTGTGCTGTGTTTATGTTCATATGCCACACAATACTGTGGTAGCAGTTCAATGTTTTTCACCCTCCAGCGTGCCGACCGCAAATGCACTGGACCGGTCGATGACGCATTATACGATATCAATTTTCATTGCTAAATATTACATAAATGTTTAAAATACTTTTTCTGGGGTTAAGACTTCACAGAAGCACACTTGATTTGGAGTCTAGAATTGAGTTGTCAGATAGCCATCATTTTCGCGAGCACTGAATTGTATTCGAATGTATATGAATACAAATATGAATTTGAATACNGAATATGAATAGGAATATGAATAGGAATATGAATATGAATAGGAATATGAATATGAATATGAATATTAAAATGAATATGAATATGAATATGAATACAACTATGAATTTGAATACGAATATGAATATGAATAGGAATATGAATATGAATACGAATATGAATATGAATAGGAATGTGAATATGAATATGAATATGAATATGAATATGAATATGAATATGAATATGAA
>NW_016182414.1:0-2290 GCF_001687245.7 Rhagoletis zephyria | reverse complement strand
AATATGAATAGGAATATGAATATGAATAGGAATATGAATATGAATATGAATATTAAAATGAATATGAATATGAATATGAATACAACTATGAATTTGAATACGAATATGAATATGAATAGGAATATGAATATGAATACGAATATGAATATGAATAGGAATGTGAATATGAATATGAATATGAATATGAATATGAATATGAATATGAATATGAATATGAATATGAAAATGAATATGAATATGAATACAAATATGAATTTGAATACGAATATGAATATGAATATGAATAGGAATATGAATAGGAATATGAATATGAATAGGAATATGAATATGAATATGAATATTAAAATGAATATGAATATGAATATGAATACAACTATGAATTTGAATACGAATATGAATATGAATAGGAATGTGAATATGAATGGGAATATGAATATGAGTATGAATGCGAATATGAATATGAATAAGAATATGAATATGAATAATATGAATATAAATATGAATATGAATCTGAATATGAATTTGAATATGAATAGGAATATGAATATGAGTATGAATGCGAATAAGAATATTAATATTAATATAAATAGAGCATTAAATGAATATATGAATATGAATAATAGGATGAATATAAATATGTATATGAATATGAATAATATTAATATGAATATGAATATTAATATGAATGCGAATATGAATATTAATATGAATACGAGTATTTAACATGGATACGAATACATATATATATATTTAAGAATTTGGCTCTGAAATAAAACTCCAAAAGATCCGATTAAGCCAAAAACATTAAACCTTTCTCAATGTCGGCTTAAAACATATTTGATTTCATAAATTAACAAACCATAATCACTTTTCTCTCAAAATTCTATTCGAATTTATCGAACGTTTTATGCATAAAAATAAGCTTTCACCTGAAATGAACGTCGCGATATCTTGTCATCGATAACATCGGTTGGAGAATTTTTGTATACGAAATGTACAAATTCTGTGCATTTTTTATTTTTCTACTATGTATTATTAGCGTAATCCGTATTTTTACATATAACAACTACGAGTATGAATATGACGTTCGATTTTTTTCTACGATAACCGGGTCCACTCGTACATATCTAACGAACCCATATTTATTTCTGGCGAAGGAATATCGCTATAACACAATTTCGGAAAACTACTTGCCGCATTTTTAACGACGAAAAACATAACCCATAATCTGGAATTTCTACAAAAATGAGAACCTGATATAAAAATCAACCTTAAAATTTAACTGTCATCGGTTGTGTTAATGCAGACCTTGTATTTATTTAGCTTGTTAGCAATAATGACACTTAAATCCCATCAACATCGAAGTTAGTTAGTTAGAAGTTGTAGTTAGAGGGTATTGAATTAAGCCCTCGATAAACTGCATTCTAAAGGGAAATTTTATTAAACTCTAGGCAAAAGTCATTAAAAACGGTCACATCATATAAAATACGTTTTGAAAATGAGGAGCAATTGCTGCCTACTCTTTCCTTTTCTTGTGAAATCTCATTGCAAGTGCAAAAATAATCAAAAATTCTTTGCTGTTGTCGAGCACGCGCAAAGAGTAAAACGCTTTCAAATTGCCACTAAAAGTGTTTTGCGACACTTAAACTTCAACATGCAACACACGTGCCACACGCAGCACAAACTGTGCGGCACAGTAGCCCAATTGTGTTGGACACTTCAGGCGCACGGTGAAAATTGCCTGACTTGCCTGCTAGTTTGCTAAATAAACGAAAGCTTTGCAGACGACACTTGAGAAAAAATTTTCCATTTTTCGAGGACAAAAACTTTTTTTTTGGCACAAATCTAATTTGCGGCAATTTCATTAGGCTTAAATAGGGCAATGGGCAACGCAACTAAACAAAAATATTACAGAGTATAGAGAGAGGGGAAGCAGACTAGTTGCCTTTACAAATGTGGCATGCAAAACAGATAGAAAACAAGGGTTTGTGTGCAATATTTAACTTAGGTATGTAATGAATAGAAGCGTGAAGTAAAGTCAGTGTGGCCAGATCCTTTTTTATACCTTTCATGAGCATGAAATGGTATTATAACTTTGGTCCGATGTTTGTAAGTACCAGAACAAAAAGAGATAGACCTATGAAAATGTATACTTATATGATCAGAACGTCGAGCTGAGTTGATTTAGCCATGTCCGTCTGTCCGTCTGTCTGTCTGTTTGTATGCAATCTAGTCTCTCAGTTTTCGAGATATCCGGATCAAATTTGGTAGGTGGGTGTATTTTTATAAT
>NW_016182413.1:0-5912 GCF_001687245.7 Rhagoletis zephyria | reverse complement strand
AGAGCCGTGGTCGATTGTGCTGGGGAATGGCTGATTGAATGACTTCGGTAAAGTGATTCGGGGATGTAACATTTAGTTACTCATCGGGTTGTACGATTTGTTTCAGTAATATTGTGTTGCATATTTAACGGCGCATTTGCGATTTTCATAGCTCTTAGCGACACAAGTTATTGCGCTTTTCAAAAAGGCTTAACATGTATGTATGTATTTGCTAGAGCGATGGTCAGGGATAGATTCTACTCTGTAGCGTGCACATATATAATCTAGAGAAACTTCCTACAGTTCCAACCATCACTGAATCAGATATGAAGTCACTTAAGTATTAATCGTTTAGTACAAGAATTTTGCGTGGGTCTTACTTTATGATTGATTTTATTATGCACATGCCATAGCGTACCATTTTAGGCCGAACGTGCGAAGGTAGCTCTATATGCCCGGAGAAAGGAAGTGGGTTATAAAAATTTGGCCCAGGATTTTTCGGATTGCTCTCTGGCGAAATTAGTTCGCCAACGACTTTAATGCTAAACTCCAGCCTGACCTCTTTCCTCCAGTTGGTAAGGTGGTAATCGAAAATTTCGTGGGGTAAAAAAACAAGCTAGATCAAAGAAATAGCATAGGTCGTAACGCCGCTTGGTGCGCCAAACCTCGTTTATGTCAAATTCAATGACATATGTGAGTTGACAATGAAAAGGTTTTACTTTAGTTGCCTTGTGTCAATGGTAGCCTACATGGCTCTACAATAGTGGAGACATTTTTGGATTATCCAGTACGTTTTTTTGCATCCGGCGAATCGAGTAAATGCGGGCCAAGCATCGATAAATGTCATTGCTGGACGTGAGTATCGAAGTAGCGGCATTGTGTGATATCAGGGAATCTCCCTCTGGAACTGGAGGAGATTTAAGCTCTGTGGTGGTGCTTTGCTATTTTCGAAAGCCATATTTAATATTTCGATATCGATATAGTCTTTGCGAACAGCAGCATTCTGATATTCAAGGCATTCCTGCAGCATATAGGCGTTGTCGCGATTCGGAGGTAATATTGCACTTGACTAATGTAGTTACATTCCGGCATATCCTGGTCTGACGCACCGAGCAGACGGAGTGACGTAACCATAGCCGCTTGTAAGCTTGCTGTTAAACAAGCTTTTGGTCGCCAAAACAACAGCCATTGGTCGGGCAAAACCGGAGTACTTCCGGTAAGCAGAGGCGGCTGGAATGGGAGTGAAATATTCCGGCTCTAACGAGTGGAACTATAAGTGGAACACTCGTAAATGTTCTCGGAATTTTTTCGATTCTCACGCAACTTCATTTAGTCGGTTTCACCATAAGTTTACAGTTTCTACGTCTTCATACTTTTTTAAAGTAACCCTTTTCCATGCCTACTCGCCTTCAACAGCAGTTTTTTTAAGTACCACTAAATTTATTAACATGTCTTCTTATTAAAAATATGTTAGTGAAAGTAAACTTTTTATTCAGAGCCAAGTCACGAAAACAAATAGAAGGTAGTAACGTAAAAATCAAATTAAGTAATAAAAAAATTATTAGCTTTATAATGGACAAAATACAGTGATATTCTGTATATCTGTTTTAAATCTAATAAATTTATATTTTAAAATTACATTAATTAAAATTTAACAAATTTAACACAAATTGTTGACAAATAAATCAATTCATGCTTGGGCAAAGCTGCCACGCAGCAAACACAAGAGAATCACATAAATTACAGTTAAAATTTGCTTTTTTTTTGATAAAATTCGATTGTATAAGTTGACACGTTTATTTTTGGCTAATAAGTGCAGCATTTTTTGCTTATTTTTAATTATGTCAAACAGAATTCGCGAACTTCACAAAAAAACGTAAAAAAATTTTAACAAAAACTATTCATGAAATGTATCGATTTAAATGAAGAACTTATGTATACTTATGCATAAATAGCTGTTTGTTTTTTTTTTTATGTTTCTCGACGATTAATTTGCAAATCCGATTAAAAAAATAATAAACAATTTTGTAATACAATCAGTTAGTTTAATTGAGTAGAATTTGTGGTTAGCTATCCGATGTATGACACAGCTTCAAAACGTTACTAGCAGTTAGGCATTAGAAAACAATGTGGATTACAAAAGCAGAACAGGAAATAATAAAGGCAAAGCACTTTACTTTAAATGTTGCAGCTGTATGACGAACGATAGGCAACACGAACGATTCGTCTGCAGAGGAATGCCTCAGCAATTAGTTCGGCGGAATTATTCCATCCGGTTTAAACGCAACCGAGACCGATAGAGCAACAAAATCACAATCAGAGCAGAGATGTTGTCGTCTGCAGACGAATCGTTCGCGTTGCCTATCGTTCGTGATACAGCATAAGACTGTTAAGCTTGTTGACCTTGAATACATTTTTTTGCAGACGTGGCATGAATGGCGACTTCTGACATTTCATTCGTAATGGTGTTCGCAACACCAATTACCAATTTTCAGCTCTATACGAATTATTGTAAGATTACATCTATTTATTGAGCTAACTTGACTGGGCTAAATGCAGCTAAAAAAAATTCGTACTATTTTCGTCATGAGATTGATATCATAAATTTCGTACTTCTACTCAATGGACCAAATGCATAAAACACAAGAAAATGTTTTTTTTTTTTAATTTCAGACTTTTTATTCGATTTGTTCAAATAAATTTAAGTGAAAGGTATGAAATTTTAAGTAAAAGCAATTGCTTAGTAAGTACCCTGCAGGAAATGAACCGAACTATAAGCTAACTTTAAGTTGATTAGGAAGGAGCTAAAAGTCGCTTATTATCTGTACATTTTCTTTGACGAAAGCTAACAATATTTCTATAGCAATGGCCGCGAAATAGTCAAGGGTCTGCATTTGCTGTAACTAACTATTTTAGGACATAAAATATCAATAGGAAAAAAAAATTTTAATTCTTTTTTAATTTGATTTTCCTTTTATTTGTCTCCAATTCGAAAAAGTATTTGCGAAGTGCAGGCTATTTAAATAAAAGCGTGTTTAAGGAAGCCAATCTCCTGCGTTACTCCTGCATTACTTGTCAGCTAGTTTCAAGTTAGCTTTTTGTAGCTAACTACAAGTTATATATTTTATGGAAATCGCGCAAAAAAGCTAACCCGCCTTCTTTCCTACACAGGGCGCATGCAGTTCTTTGGTGCAACCAGGTACTGATCCGAGTCAATCTTGAATACTCACAGGGAACAGACGTCAAGAACGATCATAGCGTGTCACACAACAATTTTCCCTTTTACCTTCGCATATTTTTATTCATCCATATTTGTTTAATTAAACAAAACGAAAATCTTACCAAGTAAGAGTATAAAGCAAATAGATGATTCAATTATTAAAGGTATGCTCACTAGTGACATCAGAGTTTTGACACTCTCTTAATTCCCTTACAAAAGTTTGCACACATACACGCACCCAACACACACTGCCTTGCTAAAGGGAGCCGATTTTGTCAAGAGCGAGCGAGAAAACTATTTTCTGAGCAAACCTTTTTTCTTTATCGAATCATGAATCAAATGGGCATTTACATTGATAATAAAATGTTTCCATTTAAAAATCTAATATACCATGAAGTATTGGGCCGTTAAGCATTTTACATGTTATTCTTTTTTTATTTTTTTATTTATTTTTGTTTACAGGGTGTACAATTTTTTCTGCGTATAATTTTTAAATAAATATTAGCCTGATAACGATAAAAAAATTGAAGTCATTAGTACATTTTTTTATGGTTATATGATAATCAATTACACGCTGCTTTTTATTACCTTTTATGCTGTTATTTTTTTTTTTTACTGTCTATTAGCTTTGGCGATAAATGCAATTTGTGGCTAATAGCACTTTAGGGAATTTTTCATATGGTTAATGGATCTTACACTATTGAAATTGTTTGCATTCAGTTGTGATTAAATGTGATTTGCGAAGTTTTTAAATGGGAAATTTTGTAAGCTTTAAAACTTGTTAGTTTCATGAATAAATTAAATATCATCAATAATTCAATAAACTTTATTTTTTCATTGGAGAATTGGCATTTTAGCTAACATTGCTCACTCAATCAAACCCGGTGCAAGAAAATACATACATACATATGTTCAGATGTATTTTCACCCTATAATAAGTCCGAGGAGAGGAAATATTTCACCAGGATCAGTAATTCTTGGAAAGTTACGGATTTTTCCGCCAGTTGTCGCGACCGGTCTTACAGTATCCAAACAAAAAATTATTTACATTGAAAAGTATGACTTGTCGTTCCTCAAACCTTAAGTCATAGGATTGGCTAGTTACACCGACACCATGACTACGCCTCTTGTTTGGCCTGTCCAATAATCCGGACGAGAGCCGCTAACAGATCTAATCGAGTCGCTAACAGAGCTAATCGAAAGAAATTAAATGCAGCCTTGTTTTATAATTAAAACGGTAAAAAGAATAATTCTGTAGAAGTTCTGTTCAAATACATATCCTTTTATTTTCATTGGACGTTCTTTAAAGAACCCTAGAAGGGCACTCAAAAAAATACTAAGTACCTGCTTTCTAAAATTCTGAGTAATTTTTGATTTAAATGCGACTAAACCGGTTAACTACGAATATCACCTTTTATTATTCCACAATGGTTTTGCTATTGTTGTCGTACCGATATTACTGGGTCGGCTTGTCCGTCAGTCGCTGTCATCGAGCTCGACTAACTCTAGGCCCAATAATCGATTTGTTTCGGCGGGGTCAGACCAAAGTGAGAGGGGTGTTATCTAATTGGGATTGAGTTGACATGTGAAGAGGTGGTTGGTGTCATGCGGGGAGTTCCTTAACTCTTTTTGAAGCACCCTGCTCCACTTGTATACATATGGACAAACCAGCAGGATCGGGCAATTCAACGCTATGATTTCGAAGTTACCCATTGAGAAAATAATGCATTACTCCATGATTAATTTTCTTTAAATATTGAGAGATTAGATGACGGATCTGTATAGCGTTTTTCTAGATCAGGTAATTTTCCCAAGATATTTTCATTTAAAATCAAGCTACTAGCGAATAAAATGGGTACATATGAGAAAAGAAAGATGGCTACTCATGCGCCATGCTTATATGTGACCTGGTCTACGGAAAGGGGGCTTAGGTGTCAAAAAATAAATTTTCACTTTTTGGTTGATTCGGATGGAAGATGAGATGCTTTTCCACGTGGTGAAAAGCAGAAAATCCTAACTTGCATAGAAGTGTACTAAAAATGTAGAGAANCGAAACGAGTTGCTTACTTTTAACAGCTTTTTCACAGAAAACTAGTTTTCGCACGTAAGCTCCGTTTTCGTAGACCAGGTCACATATATTTACATGGCCACAATCATACAGTCTCCTACATGGCGTATGAGCAACATTCTTTTCTGCTCATATTTCATACAAAAAACCCATTGTGCATTTGGATTTCATCATTTACAATTTTTTTTTATTAATTCATCGATTTTCTAAAAAAAAGGCTTTAATACAAAGGAAAACAAATTGTTAAAGTTTTAATTTTTTTCACTCGTAATGCAAATTTAAAATGAAAATATCGTGGGAAACGACCTGATCTTGAAAAGTGGTGTACAGAACGGCAGTCTACGGCCCAAAATTAAGTTTACGTGTCTTTGCGTTTTTTGTGTCATTTCAAGAATTGAGATTTCCCTACAGCGTAATTACAGTTTACATGCATTAAAATTAAAATTACATTACCTAATTAAAAAAAGAAAAAAAGATTAAATGAGGTACAAAAATACGTAACATTTGCTATCAAAGTGGCTCAGATTTTTGATAAAACTTAAATGCAAATTATTAAAATAATTTTAAAAGTGACCAACATAAAATCGCCCGGCGCTGGAGATTTGCCCATGAGTATTTATCCACACATACATATGTATGTATGTA
>NW_016182411.1:0-5913 GCF_001687245.7 Rhagoletis zephyria | reverse complement strand
GGAATAGATTGGAAGTCAAGCGGAGTAGAGGAGTCGATTTCAAATTTTTGCAAAAACCGGAGTAAATCTAATCTGATCTTAGTTGAGTCCAACCACGAATTCTTTACATTTTAACGCTAATGACCCACAGATGGCGGGAAAACACAGGGTTGTATCAGACTTTCGACGTGGTTTCGAGTTGGTTAGCTTTTAACCATCTCAGTGAAATGGTTAAGTGCTGTCATTTTTATAAGACGAAACTACGCTAAATGAAGTGGGTTATTGGGATAACCAACTAAACAGCCATAACTGCGTGGTTAGCCCCGGTGGGGACATGGTATAAGAGCAATATGAAAATTTTGAGAAATTTTTGTGATTTTGAGGATTTTTCAATCGTNAAGAGTAATATGAAAATTTTGAGAAATTTTTGTGATTTTGAGGATTTTTCAATCGTTTTTGAGGAATTTGGTAATTTGTTGTGGCAACACTGCTCTGTAAGAATATTTAGTCAGCGCGCTGAATTCAACAGCTGGGATATGAAATCCCATGGCTGATCATGTGACATTTGTGTAGCTGAAAAGTTTTCCGCTGCCATCGTTTGCCTTTTCTGTATTTTCCAACGGCGTAGTGAACCAATTCCTTTAATTTTCCTCTTTAATAGACTCAATTGGTGGAAACTGTCTTCATATTAACAGTATTAAAGTACACGAGTTACAAAATGGAAAACGCTTGGCTACCCCCTATAATCATCACCTGTATCTGGGCATTTATTGGAATAATTTGTCCATTTTTTGCTCGTGGTCCCAGTAAGGGGTGAGTTGTGCAGTTATAATATTCAAGGTCTAAATATTGCAATTTATTTGATTTTTTCCATTGGTAGCGTCACTCAATGCTGTTTGATGTTGGTCGCGGCCACCTGTTGGTTGTTGTGAGTAAACGAATACAAATCGGAGAAGACTTGAGTCTTAATTCGATTTTTTATGTTTTTTTAGCTGGCTGTGCTGTTATATGACGCAAATGAACCCACTGATTGGACCTCAACTAACCATGAACGAAATCATGATAGTAGCTCGTGAATGGGGAAACCCAATCAAAGACCAAATCGACATAACATACTAAATATTAGTACTTGCGTCATTCGTCATCAGCATTATTGCTGAAGGCCTCCTGTTAACATTGTATTATATTATAAATTTTGTTTGTTATGTTTGTTTACCAATGTAAACTGAACGTGCCTATCTATTTCATCCTGCTACCTTTTAAGCACAAAAACATATCTATTAGTTCAAGTCGCAACTTATTAACAGCTGCATTAAATGCAATGCTGATACATATATCAAGGTTTCGAAGTTCCAATTTTTGGAACCCAATGCAAATACGTAAAATAAAGTGGCCTTATATAATTGAAATCGTTAACAAAAATAAAACACGACAGAGAAACTATAAGAAAAGTCGAAAAGAAAACTTGTTATTAATACATATTAAGAAATACTTAAGTATGTAATAAATGTAGCCTTTTACACTTAACAATATTTCAAAAGCTCGGTTAATCGTATTGTGAGATCCTTTTGAGTTTTTCGATCACCAGCGAACGTCGAATGCAAGGGCCCCTTTTCTTTCAATTAGCCAATGCGGACTTAATAGTTTTTTAATAATTCGCTTATTCAAATACAATTTACACAAATTTGTACAAATTAAAACGAAATAAAAAGAAGTAAAAGTCTTAGTTCGGGCTGAGCCGAACATTAAATACCCGGCGCAAGTATTAAATATATGTTTTTCACCTTTCCGAAAGCTACCGCTACATGGTAAACCGGGGTGTATCCATTTTGAGTAAATTAGCGTCCTTAAATTTCGAAATATTGAAGTTTCAAGCATTTCTGACATTTACTGTTATATGAAAAGCGGCCGTAATTTTAGTTCGAATTCAATAATTTTCAACGTTTTGCTTTTATGTGGCAAGCAGAATAACCATACCGAGTTTGGTACAAATTGGTAGAAAGGTTACCGAGAAACATATATGTGATCATAAGTGGGCGGTGCCACGCCCATTTTTCAAAATTGTATCATAAGCGTATGTATAGGTAAAGAATTGTTGTAAGCATCAATTTTGAATAAATCAGCTTTAATATTTACTGATTTATCGAAGATTTTGTATTTCCCTAAATTACCGTTATATGGGATGTGAGCGTGGTTTTTGTAAAATTTTAAAAATTTTCGGCCATNATGGAAGAGCTTAGTAAACTGGGCAGTAGTGGATGTTTAAGAGAGTTTAAGTGTAGTCTTTCGAATATATTTTGACAAAATATATTTAAGAAATTTGTCGTTCAGATTTATTAAAAAGAGGCGTTTGTGAGCCAAATATATTTAAAGTATTTTAAAACTTTCAACAACTCTACGATTTTCTTCTCAGAGATCGTGCAAACTGAGTATTGGGATTTTCTTTCACAAGTAAAACCGGCCTTTCGAGCTTGTGTTTAGTATTCACGACGTTAGAATTGTATGAAATTCATAAAAATTGTTTAAAATTAGTGTCTAGCCGCCAAAAAGTAAGGAAACAAATGCAAAATCATAAATTTTTCACAATTTTAACACTTCGCTACACCATCGAAACCAAAATTCTGTTCGAAGGAAATTCGATACTCAACGTAAATTTCGATACGGTTGCATAGGTCATAATACGAATTTCACTTTCGATCTTCGATAACCTGCTGTACTTGATAATCTCATACGATCATTGTCACACAAGGTATAATCTCCGCCAAGATCCATTTAAATTAAAAAATAGATATAAATACTAATTACAACTTTATTCCTTGTATAAAGTCCGATTTTACTAATGAATAGTTTAGATTTTGAAACGCACTCCCCTGTGCCGGTAACTTGCCATTGGGTGTGTCAAACCACGACAATAATTTACCAATTAACAAAGAAATGCGCAAAAAATCGCAATATATTCTAAAAAATTCCGTCTTACAACTGTCAATATATCCAGAATGCTTCGTAAAATCCAAAGGCTCATACTCGAAAAAAGCGTAATGGCAAAGTTGAATTGCTTTCTGTTGCCTTCTTTAGTCGAATAGACCGAAACCCATATCGTCGTCCTCTTCAGACTCCGATTCCTCCTTCTTAGCTTCTTCCTTCTTTTCGGCAGCAGCGCCAGCACCAACAGCAGGAGCAACCACAGCAGCGGCGGCAGCAAATTTGCTGGGATCCTTGATGAACTCCTTGATGGTAGCAGCTTCCTTGAACTCGACTTCGGTTGCAGCAGCAATTGCCAACAGATTCTTGAAGCCATTGGCAATGCTGTGTGGCGCGGAAGCAATGGTTGGGTAACCAATCTCCAAAGACACAGCGGCCAAATTGGCAACACCAGCTTGGAATTTCGCGCGGAGATCCTCGGGCTTGATGTCCAAGATTTCAGGCGAGAAAATGGAACCGGAGTCATACACTTGGGTGATGGCCAAACCGTACGAGAAGGGTGAAATGTTCAACATGTTTAGCAAAGTAGCCTCGGAAGCACCGACCTTGTCACCAGGTTTCAAAATGGGCACGTCGTTAATGATTTCAATTGTACCCTTGGAAATCTTGGTCGGAATGGAGAGAGCCTGGAAGAAAGAAGTTTTCTCGGGACCCAGACCAGTGTTTTGGGCCGGAATGACGACGGGCAATGGGGCAATAGCGCCAGCACGGGCTGGGGCACGCACTTTCGATTCAAGCAACTTATCACGTACTTCAGCCAAATCGCCTTTAGTGAATACGAAGCCAACATTGCCTTTAATGTGTGGCAACAACTTTTCCAATTGAGCGTTGTTCTCCAAATGACCGCGGATAGCTTTGCGCATCATAGTGTTCTTACCCATGAGCACAACAGCCAAACCACGCAAGCTGGTACGGATATTTTGCATCTGCTTGGAGCCGACATTATCAGCACCGACAATGAAGCACTTAGGATATTCGTCGAAGAGTTCCTGCAATTAAAGTTCAATACCTTAATCAAATGATGCACATATGACAAAAGATCATAAGCAAAATATGTAATCAGACACAAGTTTTTCTAACATAACGTGCATCAGGATGCCTGGGTTCAGCTTTTTCAAGCAAGGCTTCCAGACGATACACATTCAGACGTAGAAAATTTCTCATCATTTGGCAGAAAATAAGAACATAGAACTGGATGCATACTTACGACAACTTTTAGGAAGTATTGAGCTTTCCAGGCGGCTTTGTTCTCCCTAACCATCTTGAGTCAAGTTGTGTAATTAGGGACTCGTGAATTGAATTTAAGAACTGCAATACACAGGAAATAAATATCGCATATAAATTAGTGGATAAAAACAAGCCAGTGGAAAAACATATTATTATTTTAGAATGCTAGATGTTCTTAATTTTTGCAGATTATTTTACCCACCAAAGCACAAAACGTACGCAAACGACGGTGTCTACGACCAAAATGGCCGAATGTAGAGAGATTTTTATGAAGTTGGCATCGCAAAACGGCTGAATACAGAGTTGCATGATCGTGAGTAGCGCCCTCTGGCGAAGTAACTAAAGAGTGGAATACACTGCATCAGCGGCTTGTCAAACCAACTTTTCTCAATTCGCCATACACCATACAAGCATGAAGTTCTGAACACATTGAAAACGACTAGCTACCGACCACAGCTTCCAATTTGTCATCTTTATTATCTAAGCGCTTTGTCGATGGCGACATGATTTCTTTGAACGCGGCAGCGACATCATGAATTTGTATGAGTTTGACATAAAAGAAGAGGAAGAACCTTATCTGTCGCCAGAAAAATAGAAATAGATCTAATCTGGCCACAACCACAGCCGTCGCGTAGCCCGGTCGTCGCCAAAATAATTATCTACATAAGAGTACGTGTTAAAATAATTTGACAGCTGTGGTTTGTANTTTGCAAGTAACGTACACCGTTTTTATGCTGTTTCAGCTCTCATTTTCATGTTCGGTCCTTATTACCGCCAAGCAATATTATGTGTATACATGGTTATAAGCTGTCAAAATTTTACCTAGCCCCATGAGCTAGGTAAAATTCTGACGTTCTTATTCACCACGAGAAATGTCAGATTTTTACTTTGATCCGTCAAAATCTTCTCTTTTCTATCATTTGGCACAGGCCCTTAGTACCAAAATTGTCATGGCCAATGTCATCTACTAGTAAAGCGCAAAATGAACACCTCCGACGACACATTACGTTGTCAGTTGCAAAATAACGTGCAGCCGAAGTTATTACCNAATTTGGCACAGGCCCTTTGACATAAAAGAAGAGGAAGAACCTTATCTGTCGCCAGAAAAATAGAAATAGATCTAATCTGGCCACAACCACAGCCGTCGCGTAGCCCGGTCGTCGCCAAAATAATTATCTACATAAGAGTACGTGTTAAAATAACTTGACAGCTGTGGTTTGTAGCTCGTCGTTTTCATTGTGTTCGGGCTATGACTCCTTCAAGCCGACAATATTTGTTTTCTTCCAGTTTGGTTTTCTTAAATTTTTCTCCTACGTCCTCACTTGGTGAAAATTCCATTACGAACCAGCCGATTTACCAACACAACGCGATTCACACGACAGCCAGTTCTACGTACCGGAATGGCTCGGGTTTTACATGACCAAGAGCTGTTGTTTCGGCGGTCTAACCCTTGGACCAGAAACATAAATTTGCTGCGTGTGCCAGAGACTATTGCACCACAACTCCACCTCCATCAGATGCAACACGTGCAATGGGCGGAGTCACGATCCAGAAAATAAAAGCCGTGCAATTCGCGGACCGCTAATGGGCTATTTTTGCTTACGCGTAAAAGCACATTTAGCGCATTTAGCTCTAAATGCTACTCTAAATGTANAAGCCGTGCAATTCGCGGACCGCTAATGGGCTATTTTTGCTTACGCGTAAAAGCACATTTAGCGCATTTAG
>NW_016182410.1:0-5913 GCF_001687245.7 Rhagoletis zephyria | reverse complement strand
AAAATATCCCACTCCTATTATTTTGTGGACAACTGTATGTATGTATGTATGTATGTAAATGAAGTGAGGGCAGACATGCCAGAGACAAGAGCATTACCAAGGATTCGCATTGCTATTCAGATGCATGCAGCCATATTTGCTCGTCGGTCGGTCGGAGGTTACACGTGGCTTCGTGTGTGTGTGTGTGTGTAGGAGGTTTTTTGTTGTGGCAGTGGCTGCTGCGTAGGCTGGCCATGCGCCACTCATATTTTGCATACTCGTATGCACATACATACATACATATCTCATATCTCTTGCGATGCTAATGAGCGCTGATGTGTGGCGCATGGCCAGGACAGAGCACACGCGTACGTAAGAGTTTTAATGAGCTGCAAATGTTTCGTCTATTTTTTTTACTATTTTTTGCGCTGGTCCCAACTTCCAGCGTTTTTTTTTTTTTTTTTGGAATAGCCAAAGTATGTATATGGGTGGTGATATGTTGAAAGTAGCAAGCGCGGCTGGTATTCATGGCATGAATTTTAATTTTTTATTAGTGCACGTGCACTTAGATACAGTTGTGTGTGTGGATGTTCGGAGACAAGCATTCGCGAATTCAAATTGCGGTTTTCTATTACAAACGTAGGTATGTTTTCTGTACATATGTAGATAAGTACATATGTATGTATGTATCCATGTTTGTCAGTTTGTCTATGAGAATTTTCAAATGAGTAAGCAATGGCTAGATGCGCCCATTCAAATGGCATTTGATGTTTTAAAATGCACGCCCACACATACCTATAACACATACATACATACATACATACATACATACATATGAGTGTATGTAACTATGCAGGTGTAATTGTGAATTGCAGCAATGCAGCCACAAATGCCACATTCACTGCCGTCAGCAGTTCGGTTCGTGCCCGCTCAATGACCACGACAGGCGTGGTTGGTTGGTTGGTTAGTTTGTTGGTTGCTAGATGCTGGATTTGATAATCTTGTACGTACGTACATATATACATACATACATACATACATACACGCATTCGTATGCACACATAATACCGAATTGTGCGTGGTTTTGCCCTTTAAACTCATTGCCTTTTTTTTTTTTGTTACTTGACTCGTCAACACATTCTTTCCTTACCCCACCCACCATCGATCGACCTCCGGTCAAACCCAATTTGCGCCCAGTTTCTCACTCAACACATTCACACACACACACACACACACACACACACACCTCACATGATACTCACTTTATATAGGGCTGATGCAGCGCCACCAAACTAGCATGGATGCCAACGCTAATGGCGGCCAAGTGGAAGTAATCGAATAGCACCGGCAGATGGTAGTGCAGCCCTCGACCTGGATGGAAATTCAGCTGTAAGGTGCGTGTAGAGGCCAACGATAGTGCGCTGGTGCCATTCTGTTCACCAAACCACAGTTCCAATTGCAATGAGAACTCAGCACGTTCAATGGATTCCTTCAAGTGACGGCTGTCGACTGGAAAAAAAGTGAAAAAAGTGAAGTGAAAAGAGAAAATCGAAAATTAAATACTTAAATTGTGAAGAGGATTTGAATACGAAATGAAGTTGCTGTTCATATGAAATAAAATTAAGTACTCTGATTTCTTGAGATAATTAGCAATACTAATTGAATGATTGAGGTAGCAAAGTTATTGCTAGAACGAAAGGGAGTGTAAATGAAAAGCGGTTAGAGGAAAGTGAGGTAGAAAATAAAGGGGGAAAATACTTTACTTTGAATTCGGAAAATTTAATTGAAATTGTTATCTTCTTATTTTTGACCAAAAATAATTTTTTAGAAGAAAGTATTTGTATTTTCCATGAGCAGAAATGTGATTTTTTTGCCAATGGTTTTAATTTGAACATGGCAATGAACTATTTTTCTTTTGAGTCTCGTCATTTTAAAACTGAACTGCATTTGAATTGAAAATCGTGATTTGTTCACGACATCTAATTTCCCCTTGACCAAGTAATTTAGACTAGATTAGGTTAGTTGAGGTTAGGTTAGGTCAAGCAGAGATCATGGAGATTTAAAGTGTTTCCAGAAAACTGGCGAGCTGACAACTTGGCTTATCCCGTCTTTAAAAGCATCAGTTTTCTTAGCAAACTGGAACAACGTTGTGTGAGTGAGGACCAAAACCTGCTAAGATGATGTGCTCCACGGTCTTCTCATTCACACCTGCGGAGCTCCGTGGCGGTTTAAATACCGTAGATCGTACTCCCATGTCCCATCCGAGTCAGCCATACTCCCGCCATCCTTTGATTCCCGGACTCACGGAGTCTATTCGTCCAGGAATTGTTGACATTATGCTATAAGTAGTAATCGCAAAGTCTGAATACAAACTTCCCTGTGGCAATCATTTTGGCAGCAATTTTGAACGCTAGATGTTTAGAGTACTGAAATCGGAGTAGTTCTAAGTTCCCCTGTCACACTAATCATAGATCAGCTGACGTATATAAGTACTCTTTTGAGTAAGGTTTTATTCTTAATTGCTGTCGACCAAACTAGTGTACTATGGAAAAGTATGACCATTGTCGTGAAGATACAATAGAAAAGGATTACTATAGACCCCAGTTGCACAGAATGGAACCGCGGCTTACTCAGCCCCTCTCCTACGTTACTTCGTCAGTTGAGTTTGCTATCGAGATGTATGTACTTATTCCGAGACTCGGTCCATCTCGATTTGGCATAGACCAGACCGGATTCTAATATCTCCTAGGAAAGAATATTAAGTCTGTAATTTTCGTGTTGACGATAGCACATTCTTTGGTTGCCCAAAGGACTATGTAGGATACTGCTGGGCTTTTGAGTGAGTTAAGTATGGACAAACATTTCCTACTTACGGACGCAGTTGTCATCCTCATGGGCTTAAGTTCGGTGGGTGTTCTCTCTATTTTTTTAGTAGATTCTTGGTCATCAGCACAAAAGTAGTGCCAACAGTACGCTTTCTTGTGACATTTATCATAAATACAATAACAATAAATAAAATAGTTTCACTAAGTAAGTGACATTAAACGACTTTACTGTGATATTCTCTTTGTCACGATGCAGAGAAATAAAGACAGCACCGTTTGTATCGCTAAGTATCTGCTTGTCTACTCATGATCAGAATTCAACATTCCGTGAAGATCTGCCCTCTCTCAGTCAGTGCAATCTCTTATTTTATCCTTCTTGCCTCTTCAAATTATATCATAAGCGGCCGCTGGGATCGGTTCAAGCCAACATAAAAAATAAAAAACGAAAAAACTTTTTCTAATAGCGGTCACCCCTCGGCAGGCAATGGCAAACCACTGAGTGACATGAAAAACAGCTTCTCATAAATATACAATCGCCATTCGGAGGCGGCGTAAAACTATAGGTCCCTCCCCTTTTTGTGACAACATCAAGGCGCACGTCACAAATGAGAGGAGAAGCTCGGCCAAACACAAGCATATATATTTTGTAAGCGCACCTGGCGCTGCCCTTGATGTTCTTCTACACTTTACCATCGCTTTCCCCCTAGCGTGGAGAGACATTACGGCCACCTGCAGGCTTTAAATAAATGGATTTTGGTATGATACAGTTTGGAGTGAAGCAGTAATCTAGACACAAGTGTCTTTTCAATGCCTAAGGAGAGTACGCCACCATTACCTTTTAAATATGAGGATATTATACAAGGTTGAGTAGTGTGAGGATGAATGCGGACTTAATTTTAACATTCAGCCCGGACTCACACACTATCGAACCTTCACTGATGGCTTCAAAACTAAGACTGGGTCAGGATATTGTGTCTGTATCGAAGATAATGAGGATGAGATTTGCTTTACTCTTGGGGAATAAGCAGAGGTATTTGCAATCCTCAAGGCCATGGACATCGTGGGGGAAACTAGATAGAGATAAAGGACAGTCATGTTGCACTCAAGGAATTGGCCAGTCCTCTAACTACTTCCAGACTAGTTCGGCAATGCAAGTCTCGACTAAATTATGTTGGGAAATATAACGAACTTGTCTTACTCTGGATGCCAGGTCAATCGGTGGTACCTGGTAATGAGGTATCTGACCATTTGGCCAGACAGGGCGCAGATCAAGCGTTCCTCGCTTCGCACACAGTTATAGCACTCCCCCCTTCGTCCGTCAAAGTCACCGTCAGAAACTGGGCCCATATTTTCTTTCAGAAATGCACGCGTTGTTTGGTAAATTTAGTTCCGAAAAAAAATTTATGACCTCGTTTGAACTAGTAGTAGTCGAACATTGATCTACGAGACATGGTGCTAAAACTATATACATATATTTAGTCACACCTGATATTCAATTAGATAATTTCGGTGATCGAACCTGGGGCCTGCTGGACAATCCCTTGCGGCTTCATCCATTCGGTTAAAGTGATAGTGACAGCAGCACTATTCTAAGCAATGGGCCATAACTTAAAAAGTCTAATTTTAAAATTCAGAATACTTTCTTTTTAAAATAAAGAGCTTCTTAATGGAAAGTATGAAATTTTTTCTAGTAAAACCAATGTTTCCTCATGTAAACACGATAAAAATCTCTGTAAGAATTTCTCATCCCACATTTTCGTCTAGCAACTATTGATGGAAAGATTCATTTACATTTTTTAAGTAATGTTTTTCTTTGGCGTAAAACTGTAGGTCCCTCCGCTTTGTGTGACAACATCAAGGCGCATACCACAAGTCGGAGGAGAAGCTCGGCCAAACACTAACATATGTGTAAGCGCCAATCAATTATTATTATTATTTTCTTTGTGCGAGTGAATCTAGCTCTTAAGATGGTAGAATTTAGTTGTATATATACATACACAAAGTAGGCTACTTTTGGTTTAAACAAATTATTTCATACGGCAGTTGAAAATTGCGTAGGTATGCGAAGTAGGAAAATGAAATAAGTAAACCGAACAAGAGACTTCGGCATCCATCTAATGCTGCATACTTACGAGCGCACTATTTGCTCACCTTGAAAATACCCAAATTTAGCAATGAGTGAGGAAGCAAGAAGCTTTTGAAAAGTTGTGAACCAACTTTAATGTCAAATAAGTAAAACTTATAAAAATTTCAAACTTTACAGATTACTAGTTTGTACTTACAGAAAGCTAAATATGTACATATGTGTTAGTGAATATCTTAGGTGTTTTAGGAAATATGTAATTTCAGCTGGCGGAAATTTTCACATTCATGTCCTTCAGACAATCTTAAGTTTTTGCTGACTAAGAAATAATCTCAAAATTCGAACGAAAGTGTTGCAATATTTTTGGCAAATACTTATTCAACATTTCACTCGATATGTCGTAGAGATTTTACTTTTCTAAAAATTGAAACAAACATTGCAGACGACTTAAGTTGTCATCTCACTTCATTTTTTTATTTCATTTCATTCACCTCAGGGATGTGTGTACTATTTGCTTTCCACAGATTTGTCTTGGCAACGTCAACAACAAAGCAACGACGACGTGGGCCCACTTAACTGCGCGCATTCATGGTGAGCCGCATAAAGGCCCTACATCACACGTGTATGTACATATGTATGTACATACTTAATAAAAAGAATCTGATACATACTTATGTATGTATGTGCATAAATTTGTTATTTAAGAACTTTTGTGTACATTTACGCTAAGTTATGTATGTATTTATGCTAAGACAGAATGTATGTATGTAGGAATGTATCGCGCTGGCATCAAATTTCTTGTCTTTCATACACTTTTGTTCACACATACATATGTATGTACGCTTGTTAACTGCGTTTAATATAGAATAGTATAAACGCAAAGATAAAATAGCAGAAACGCGCAGATAAAACGTAAAATATGCCACTTGCATGAAAAGTATCTGTCTGTCATTCGGTCTGCCGGTCTCCAATTGGAATACTTTGTAACGGGTGATTTTTTTGAGGTTAGGATTTTCATGCATTAGT
>NW_016182409.1:0-5913 GCF_001687245.7 Rhagoletis zephyria | reverse complement strand
GGCTTATGAATTATTCATATACAAAAGGAATGAATAATTTTGGCTTACCAATTTTTAGAATTTCAGTGAATACCTGTCTGATATATGTGTCAACATTACAATATTCAAACAAAGTGAGAATAAATTTAATTAAAATAAATTACAAATTTTTGTATGAATATCCAAAAATATTTTTTCTGTGCACACACATATGTAGAAACATACATATGTATGTATGTATATATGTATTGCAGTGCTCCTATTACAATACGCAAAAACTTGTTTGTAGAAAAAGCTTTTACCGAAATGACTTTGAATGATTCGAATGTTTTCCACTCATTCATTCATATTCTTCCATTTGGAGGTAGAAAATTTAAAACAAAATGTATATTCATAACTTACAAAATTCCAAACGCTGAGTGTTTTGTATGTGAAGTAAAATATTCAAATCTACTGTACTCTGTTTGGCTAGAAGTTTGAATTAATTCATGCAGTCCTCTAGAATGTATGTATGTATGTATAAGCAAGTATAAAATCTGATTTATCGCAGTGCAATGAGTAAAATTTGTATGCCTGATTATTACACATCGTTGGCTGAGTGGAAGATCGATCTATCCCGGCAGCCAGTTTAAAAACACCCTATCTCAAAAAATTTTTCTAACCACGCCTTATTTTAGAATTTTATTGAAAATCACCCTCTCTCAGAATTTGGTTGAAGAACGCCCTATTTCAAACGAAAATACATTGAAAATGTGCTGAGATGGGGCGTTTTTGAATCGGCGCACCTGTTATTCTTTTGGAGATTTTCCGGCTGCTGATCTAGAAAATCGGCAAAGAGATCCTTAATCTACTACCCAAAATTATGTTTATGTGTCTCGGCGTTTTTTGTGTACCAACAGTGTGATCAATTAATTTAGCCCTACTGAGGAGTTTCCATGCCTTTTGTCACAGCTTGCCGACGTTATTTTTTCGCCAGGGAACATCGCCTTCAGATTTTTTGTCTTCATTAGGCAGCTGACCTCAAATCAACCAAAAATGAGCTACCATTCGGAGGCCACCCTAAACTTTAGGTCCCTATATTTTAATTCCTACTTATATACTTAGTGCATATTTTATAACTTTTTCTAAGTGTACAGATAGTTAACCCTACTATAGAAAGTTATGATTCCTATTTTTTAAGCTAAGAACTAATAATCTTCAAGAACTAGTATGCTCCCGTACTCCAGGATGCAGTCAGCAATAGCCCGAAGTCGTTGCCGTTCACACATTTGTAATATCTTCAGTATTATCTTCCGGACTATTTCTGACCTAATCCTATAGTCCGAGAACAGGCTGAATAACTTTTCCTCCAAATTAATTGTTTGATTTCAATATTTGACTACAGGCAGTTATGGGGACAATGTCAAGGTCAACCGCGCTGATGAGTATGACTTGGTATTTTTTCTAAATTTCCCCGCCAAAGATGAAATACTAGTCACGGAGGATCCCGATTTGCCGGGAAATTTTTTCATTGACGTGAAGAATGTATTGAAAACTTTAAAATCACAAAAGCAAAATTGTCTACTCTATGAAAAACTTCGAACTTGGACTGTAAAGGATAACGATTGCGAATATTTGGATATAGAAAAATTACATGCTTGGCTGAAAAGCTGTTTCAGCAAAGCGCTATTGGCTATGAAAAATAGCGTGGAAGGTGTACCGTCCAACTTGAAATTTGTGTATCAACGTTGTGGCCCCGCGCACACAATTACCGTTAGTGAACCATGCAAATTTTCGGTAGATTTTGTACCGGGCATAGTATTGGGTGCGCAACATGTCATAATGGAGAATAGCCCTCCCGAATGGCATGGCATACCAAAGCCTGTGCAGAATACCAAATCATTTCGGGCTTCATACTATTCATTGGAAAGGGAACTGATTAAAAATAAGAACAATTTGAAAAATGCATTAAGAATATTGAAGAAGTTTCGCGATAGCCATCCAAATATGAACAATTTGAAAAGCTACTACATTAAAACACTGTTTTTATGGAGAAATTCTCAGGTGGATAACGAATACTGGGCGCGTAGACTCTGTGATTCTATTAAAGATGTCAGTATTACTGTTGTAGCTCGAACATGCATAGATGTGTCTGAAAGTGAATTTAAATTTAAATTTCTCTCATAGATGTTTTCATTGTTGAAATGCTGCTTAGACGCAGGCTACTTGGGATTCTATTGGAATAAAAAATTAAATTTATTTAACGAATTAAATGAAGAACAACTCAATGAGATGCGGTCCTACATGAAATGTGTGTGTGATGATATATTGGTGGCACATGAAAATATGTACTTAAGCCCAGCACTGGCACTCAAAGTTATTCACTTGTTTTGTAAGTATGCCAATTGTTTTGTAAGTATAATATGGGCGCATATTTAGGCATGTAATAACATTTTCAAACACATTAGGGTGCATCACCAAAAATTGCGTTTACCCTGACGGATCTCCCTCCGGCAACTATACAGCTGTTCACTTACCGCCGACCGCTTTACCGTCATCCGCTGTAATTCTGGGTAGATTTTAGCTCATGTGAGTTGATTTTTTGAGAAAAGATTCGAAAAAGCAATTTTTTTTTATAAAAAACTCGATTTTTCAAATGTGTTTAGCTCACTTAAATCTTAATATTTTACCGAAATATTTCGGCGGAAAACTTACAATATTATACATTTTATAATTCCGATAAGCGATGGAGCGTGATGCACCCTAATGTACATACATACATATATGTATGTATAGTTTTTATTTTCAAATTTTCTTTACCATCTAGTGAGCAAAGACGAACGTCTGCAGTGTCTGCCTCTAATAGCTCGCCACGTTAAAACGAAGCGATATCGTCTTGTGACTGCTGGGACGCGTCATAGAATACATCATTTTGACTCACCCCCATCAGCTACATCGCCTCCAGCAAGAACTTTATTCGGCGCCCCAAAGATTTTTAACCCAATTAAAATCACGATACCTTATCCCCAACAGCCTTTGGCATGCAAATTGGAGTATTCTCCTAGTTATGATTCCGATGGTGGCGAACCTTTCTTGGGGGCTTTATCGCAGGACTATTTAAAAGATTTATATGAAGTTTTTGCATGGGAACAGTCGATCTCAGACAGCGAGGATAGCCACACATACTCTTAACTATGTTAAAAAGGATCAGTCCAGCGCCTTCGTCTTGAACTGTTGAATCGAGCGGACGTTGGATTTACAAACAGTACGGAGATCTTTTGCGAATTAAAATATTAAGCGTTTGCTTATAAATTCAATTGGCAAATTTCGATTGCTTTCGATTCTTGAGCATATTCAAGTGGTACGAGCGTAGCTGGAGTATTTGGTTGGTGTTTGATTGGAGAAGTGGCTGTATGGTTTAGCAGCGGTAGAAGCAGTGGTGTTAAAAAAAGGAAAAATTTATTTATACCGTATTTAAGTAAAGTCAGTGATTGAATTCAATAAGTGTACGGAGTGTATACATATATTCTGGAGGTGGAAGAGTAAAATCTGCAGTTGCAGGAAGGAGATTGGTGGTTTAAAATTTTGGAGGTAAGTCTCTGATAGTGGAAAATTTTATAGGTTAGGGTACGGTAGCAACCGTTTAAGATGGCGGACGCTACGGCGTCTGTTGATGGCGTGGGCACGCTTTGCATTCCGATGCAAGGAATATTGGTTCCTAAAGGAACATTGAATGTTAATTTAACGAATGGTGGTGCTAGGTGATAGGATCACATTCGATATGTTAAAAATGTTACCAAGGGAGACACAGATATCGCTTTTGAAAGATTTGGAAAGAAGTTTTAATAGTACTATAGTGAGAGATGAATGGAGGGAGATTTAGGTAGTCCCATTACCAAAAGCCAACAAATCGTTAGATGACTTCAAAAATTTTAGACCTATATCGCTTATATTGGTTACTGCCAAATGTTTGAATATAATGGTAAAAGAGGAGCTAAGTGAGTGGACGGAAACTAATGAAATTCTGCCGAAAAGTTCATTTGCGTACAGAAAGGGGAGATCGGCATCTAGATGCTTAAATGAAGTTATTCATTTAAATGCTAGTTTGAAATATAGGAAGAAGAAAGCCTTTCTCTGAGTCTTGGATATAGCAGATGCCTACAGTGGTGTGAACATTGGTAAAATAAGAGTTATCATGTTGGAAACTGGAATTAATCCAAAAATATATAATTGGATGCATAGTTTTTTTCTCGAAAATATGGCTAATAATGGACGATGAAAGGGTTGAAGTCAACAATGGTTTGCCTCAGGTCAGTTGTCTGTCGAAGGATGAGGAAACCATTATTGAGGAGCTAATCTTTATCTCTAATGTTTTAACAGATTTTCAGAATAATTGTGGCGAGTTGGGTCTCGAGATAAATGAAAGAAAATCTAAATTCATGTGTGTTACGTCCAATAGAGGCAAATCTTTCAATCTCACAGTAGGTGGTAAAATTGTCGAGCAGGTGAACAATTTGAAGTGGTTGGGTAGGACGATAAGTGTGAATGGTACGGTAGGTGAGCATGTTAAATTATGTAGGAACGATGCTAGATCTGGGATTAATTTGATTAAAAAGCTTATCAACATAAAAGAGGGTCTTTCTCCAAGAGAGGCCCTAAATTTTTACAAGTCCTTTGTCGGGTCAAAAGTTGAGTATGGCTTAACGACTTTGGCAAATACACCAAAGGGAATGAATAGGAGGTTGCAAGTTATTACTAATGAAACTTTTAGAAGATGCTTAGGAGTCCCACCTAGCACACCAATTCACACGAGATATGCGCTATCAGGAGAGTTGCCCCCACTTAGTAGAGCGGCATGGTTGCCTGCAAAATAACTGGCCAAACAGTGGTTGGAAAATACGGAACTTAGAACATTATTAGGCGGGTCTCAGGCTGGTAAATCAAGTTACCGTTACGTATATAACATGTTTAAGCATATGTTTGACAGAAAAAATGTTACTGTTCAGTTTGAAAGGTTTTCTTGTCTAACGCTAGAATTGTCGGATTTGGGGTATCGAAAAATGTCGTTAACTTGGAAATGTTGAGGATAAGGTATAGAGAAAAACTGGCGAGAGTAAAGCAAGAAGGGTTTTATGTAATGGCTACATACGCATTAGTAGTTGGTAACAAAGTTGGATGTGCGGTTTATGATTTGACGCAGAATATGTCTTATATGTTTATGTTAAAAATGCATAATATGCCACATCTGTCAAAACTTGTCGTTCACATGCGAACGCTTTGCGTACGCACATAGTTGAGTGTGAGCTAAAAAAAGGCATATTATGCATTTTAAATTAGTTTTTATTCTATAATTCTGAAAGATATTTTAATTCATGTCTCAACTATAGCAAAAAGTTGAGTAATAACGAAGATATTGGTCAAAATAAAAAACTCACGCTCACGCTCGCATTGAACTGTATATCAGGGTTAATAACCGAAATAAATTTGCGTGCGAATGTATGGACTTTAAAAGTTTTGGTCTGAGTCGATAGGGCATTTAGTTAATATATACTATAGTTCATTCTAGGCTCGGCACTGCTTGCATATTTCTCTAAAAAAACAGTAATGGTTATTTCATGAACAACAAAACTTAAATATGTCCACAATGTACCGATTAAAACCTTTGCAGTTGAATGCCATAGTCTCATGCGGGCTTTAAATTCACTTTCGTTGTAACCTTTAATGACTTCACAAAAGTTCTCACATTCGCTCCTTTCTTCCCGTTCCGATTCATCAGAGCTTGAGGAAGATTCCGAGCTGAAGCTCGTAGGTAAGCTGTTTAGCATCGCCAATACACCAGCATTCCCGCTCATGAGCTCTTCCTCATATTGTAGGAATTGGGAAATCTGAAATGTTATTTTTGACTTAATACATGATAATTACAAAAAAGAGCACTTTCTTACCAAATCTAGTCGC
>NW_016182408.1:0-5913 GCF_001687245.7 Rhagoletis zephyria | reverse complement strand
TCTACCTGCTACCCGGTGTCTTTTCCGGTCTCTTCAGGATAGGAATAACCCTCACATTATAACTGAAGTCTAAGTTGCCAAACATATTTTAGATCGACCCATTTCCGAAGCATCTATTCCGCCAGAGGTGATTCTCTGGGGTTGTCTGCCACTTCTCTCATGTGAAGATCGGTGGGGATCAGGTTGCCAGAAGTTCCTTTAACTGAGAAGTCTTAACTCACTGCTAGACAAACGGATTTTTCTTCTTTCTCTAAGCCGGAAAAGGCCGATATTGCTAGTGACATTTGTATATGAATGTAGGACAGTGAGTAGATATTCTTCATGTATATAACAATTTTGGAATGCATTTCGGGTGTGCCAATAAAAATAAAAATAAATGGAATTTTGGTTTCTCAAATCATAACCATCTTTGAGTCGATATAATTCTTTCATTCGTTCACCATTTAATTTTAACATAATGCTGTCTTTTAAATTATCAAAATCGTAAAAATAGTGAAAGTTCAAAAATTACAAAATAGCTGCAACAGATATTCTGTGTTTTTTGTTAATTTGGTGGCACACTCTTTAAACTTCACAGAGATGTAGTATTTGATGCCAACATCCATTGGCTCTTGTATGAAAATTCTATTTGAAAACTTCCCAAAGTTATTAAAAAAAAATAACTATGATTTTTGTACTTTTTCGCCTAAATAAAACGTTAAATGGTTAAAAAAATTTCAAATACTTGATTTACTTTTTATTGTACCTACTTCTTTCTAGAACTCCATTGTTTAAAATATATGGAAGAAGAATTCTTTAACGTTTTTTTTCTGGCGAGAGAAGGAAGTGACACTAAAAAAAACAACTCATTAGATTTGCTCACATGTATTAAGTACATGCATACAATTTCGTATTCACATTCGCACATAACAAGTGCCCTCTATGCGGTTCACCCTACGAACGCCGCAAGTATTATTGCAAGCACCTTTTGCTCGCATGTGTATGATAACAATTGCTGGTATGCTTTTGTATAACTTGTCCGTTTGCTTTTACTTTTTCCACACAACCCAGTAAGTTGTAGTCAAACTGCAGCTGGCAGTATGTAGTAAGAAGGGCTCGTCAGTGTATTGGTGACATTTGACCATGTTGTGGCTGCAGGCACCACTCAATCTCCAGCAATGTTTCTCCTTGTCCTTTCGTATTTGTAGCACGTGCCACCTGCACTACTCAAAAGTTCTTGCGCAAAGTGTATTTTATTGCGCCTGCAGTCATATCAGCGTCAACCGAGATACTTCATTTTTTCTGGTTTTGATGCTTTTAAACATTAATAGTTTTGTTTTGGTTATTTAACGTAGTTTAACGTAGAATTTTGCCCTTTCTTCTTCATATGCAAGGAATTCGGAGTAAACGATGCGCATATGCTGGAAGAAAAATATCCAAATCATGCAAGCTACGTGTTCGAATATTTACCAGCTTTGGTACACTGCTTTTTCTTTGGTTTTTTTTTTTAATGCAAGTATGAAACTCAACAGTGACAAAATATATCTGAATTGCAAGAGGTATCCTTCTGTGACACAGTGGATGGTTTACGATTTAAATCTATATTTTCCAAATACATTTTTTCAAAAGGATATTACTTGTAATTCGTTTCATTGTTTGGATAGAGGAAGTCTTTATTCATAAAGGTTATGAAATAGAGGATTTCCTCGATGTCGAATGGGCCGTGAGAAATGTCACTCCGGAAGTTAAGAAAGGCCATTTACAGCTTATTTGCAGCCAACAGAGTTACTCCGCAAGGTGGTGGATTGCAGTTACAAACGATCTTCGGGAGGAACTAGATCGGATGACCGCCTATGCCGATAATGTCAGGAGATGATTTCTAGATACCCTTATTCATCTGACTCATGATTACCTAACTTGTTAACTAAGTGGGCGCCCGATTGCGGCCTCGCGGTCATAGAAAACGTGAAACTCTTTGCGCTGCGGTGTTTTTCGAACCGAATTCTTGAAAACTTTTCTCAGATAGGGAGTTTTCAAGCCGACAACCGAGATGGAAAAATATCCCACTCAGTCGTCGATATACTCGTAGTACACCACTTGAGCGTCTGTTCTAAGACTCAGAGAACTGCGTTATGAAATAAATTATAGTATTTAGTATAATTTCTCAATTGATAACAGTTAACAGGATCTGAAATAAAGTTTCATGGGTCCTTCTCCCGTCGAGAGCTGGCTTTGATCGTGAATTTGGTATCTCCGTCTCCGCATTTGAAGCTTAGTCAAAGTGAACGAGGCAACCATTCTCTGGGATAATCGGAAGGTGCTTATGTTCTCATTTTCGTTGTTGGTGTTCACTACAGGGTAGGAATATGAGGTATTGTGGTACGATTTTCCGTCTCCATTATCAAATTTGGTGTAGAAAGAACACAAAATTACACTGAAGATGATACAACGCCGTAACAGGTTTGTCTCCACACCAACTTTGACATAAGATGACGGAAAATGGTTCTACAATACATCGTATTTATGTCCCTTACAGCATAGGCTTCATTTTTCGAAATAAGTCTGCTGATTAGTTAGCCAGAGAGAGATCCAAACTAACCTTAACCGAAAACCGCATCCCATCCACTGTGGAATTTAGATACAGAAATAATTGTCCTTTTAAAAATTTTCAAATCGGGTTATAAGTGGAAAATAAGTTTTCTAGGAAAACTATTTTGAAGTTACGTTTATAGGCTTTTGTCAATTTGGCTCAATCGATGCCGAATCGAACACTGGTAGAAATTGAACATTTTTGATTTTGGTCCCATTTTTTCTTTTAACAAACATATATGTAACAAATATCTACCAAAGGAAAAAATTAAATTAGAAACTTTTTATTTTTTTTAGTATACCTATATCCAACTTTATTTTAGTTACAAAAATATGTATGTATATTTAAAAAATGGAAAAATAAGAAAATAAAGAGAATTTAGAAATTTAGAAATTTAATTATGATAAAAAATATTTTTAATGATAGCTTTCTAAATATGAACCAAATCGGACCAAAAATACGGCTTTAACAAATATCTCTATTCCTGCGCCGCCTATCTGCAAGATTTTTGGGGGAATTACTCCCTTTCAGATAAGCAATATACGTTACAAATACTGGTTAAAATTTGTGGAGAGTTATTTGCTTACTCGTAGGAAATACACATTCCAAATATGAATCAAATCGGTCGAACTATAAATACGGTTTTTTTTTTCAAAAATCTCGACTCCTGCGCCATCTAGTAGATGAAGTTGAAAGCAGTATTGTCGCGACGTCATCAAAACCTGTATCGTAAAAGAAACAAAAAATGTATCAAATGTACCACAAATTTTTTCATTTAAGTATCAAAGTATCCAATTGTAAAAAACAAAAAAAAATGCTATTTGGTTTCATATACACATGCACATTGAAAATTTCAGGATACTTTAAGATCAGTTAGAGATGTTAAAAAAATAACATAATACAATAAATTTATAGGTTTTGATATAACGATTTTTTTTTCAATTTTAAAATTGGTTCGTTTTTAATTTTTAATATATTCTTTTATATACTCCCGCATCATATTTAAATCGAGACCAGAACCAGTTTTGTAACTATATATGTATTTAACAAAAACAAGTTGCAAAATCTGGCAAATTGTAAAATTTTAAACTTTCGATTTTTTTAAAATTTTTTTTTTCCTTTGGCAGAACTTCGTAACATGTAAAGTTCTGACCGAAATTCATCCACGTCATATATGGTAAATTCCAAGCATTGGTAGATTTGACATGGATCCATGCGTTTATTTTGAAGAGGATTTGTGATGATTCATTGAAAAGAGCTTAGTTTTCACTATATGTTTGAAGTAGCTACGACTTACCGTTGATTTTTGATATTTTTTTTTGTTGACGGTGCCAGTCGTTTTCTTCCATATCGATGGCTTCCACTCAACCGCTTTCGGCAGCCAGTTCGAAAACGCCATATCTCAGAAAATTGTTCAACAACGCTCTATCTCAGAAAACTTTTGAAGAACGCCCTGCTTCAGAATTTGATTCAAAAACGCCCTATCTCAGCTTATTTTGAATGTATTTTCGTTTGGGATAGGGCGTTTGTGAACCGAAATCTGAGATGGGACGTTATTCAACCAAATTCTGAGATAGGGTGTTTTTCAGTAAAATTCTGAAATAGAGCGTTCTTTAAAAGTTTTCTGAGATAGGGTGTATTTGAACTGGGTGCCGAGATAGGTCAATCTTCCACTCAGCCATTGATATAAAGTTTGTTCGATGAAATAATATTTTAAAAATTGACCGTAAGTCTCAGCTACTTTAAACTTGCACCTTATAATAAATGTAATTAAAAAGCTTGAAATATACTAGCCGCCATACTGGATCCGCAATTTAGAATTTTGCAATTTTGACAGCGGATTCGTTATAAGCGAACCCGAAAACACCCTAGTATGAAATTTCTAATCATTTCTTTAAAATTTATAAAAAGAAACACCTTGAAAATTTCAGGATATTTTAAGATCAGTTAGAGATGTTGTGTTAATAAAATAAGTTTTCTGCGAAGTCTAATTAAAAAGCTCGAAACATTTACATACAAGTGTAGCTAATATCTATGTATAAGCGTGTTAAAAAAAGTGCAATAAAATTGCTGAAGGCTGATTAGGGCAGCTGAATTTTATTTTACTCAGTAGCTAATACTTTTTTACATAACCTCCAATAGGTTTAAAGGCAGCATCCGACAGCATGTTATTGCTGTTTCATTTAGCAACTCAAATTTTGTAAAAAAAAACAAAAAACCAAAAAAACTACTATTACATATCTACTTCAAAAAAGTTTATGTTCCAGTGTTGACATTATAAAAATTTTTTGCGTATTTTACATATCCTTCATACGTAGATTCCATTTGGTTTTTTTGGATTTCCTTTACTCATAGCACTTTTACACGTTTATAACTTTTCCCTTTGAATTGGGGTACAGGCGGTTGCTGTCAACGGTTTTCTCTTCTGAGATAATCGCTTTAGCCAATTTAATGTTGCAAAAGCCCTATCTAAAAACTTTTTTTCAGCAGCACTGTGCGACAGAAGGCTATGTAGCGTCGTCAGGAGTACAATGCTAGGACCAACTGGGTTCATCAGATCGTTTCATAATCTGTCTCATATTATCCATTAGAACCTCCTCAATTTTATCAACTACAAAATTTCTGATTCTAAACGGCACTCAAGTAACAACTGGGCATTAAGTTTTTCGCCTCCTTTCTACTCGAACCTAGCACAACTTTACATGGTGTCATAAACACTTCTTATGCTAACAAAAATATTTCATATTTACTTGAAGTGCTTTACCTTACTGCTTAAGCTATACTCATTTAACTTTGTTCATAAATAACAGCATGTTAGCTTTCGAATATTATGCCTTTAAAATCTGATTTTAGCTCAAGGTCAATCATCCTTTATTTCCATATATATTTGCACATTGCAAACTAAGTTTTCCAAGAAATCACTAAAATTTCACGCTCATTATNTAGCCGTGTAAGTAAGTAAGTGAAATCAGCATAAAGTGCGAATAATTCCACCCACTTAACTCTTAATTGCACGCTATAATTACCACCTGCTGCAATCGTTGTGCAATCGTTGTGCAAATATAAACTGAAATAAAAGCGACCAACTAATAAACAAAAAGAGAGCTTCTGAATAATGCTGATGCATGGGAAAATTCATAATGCAAGTAAATAGTATGTATGTACGAGTATTCAAAAGCAGCGTAGCGCACTTTAACTGAAGCTTACACACACCCACGCTTAATTATATTGCAAGAGCATCTGCAGCCAAACATAAAAGCACTTGATAATACAGTTAGTGTAGTATAGACAGCCGTTTTCAACTTACCTTTGGCTGTGTGTATTTGTGCACCACCCTTTCATGC
>NW_016182407.1:5186-5914 GCF_001687245.7 Rhagoletis zephyria | reverse complement strand
ATACACGGGCGTTACTGTGTGAGATAAAAACTGAACAGTTTTTTTTTTTTTTTTTAGTTCTACCCTATATACCTTCTATATATATATAGAATATTTTCTATCCATAAAGAGTTATAAACCCGTAATGCCTGTTAGCATTTTCAATGAATCCTAAAAGGAATTAAGGCATTTGCCTATTTTGTTCTGCTTAGTCGTATCTGTAAACAAATTAAAGAATCACACGTTTCATGTCTTCCTCGATTAAAAATTTAAATTTTAATTTTTTCTTTTTTTTTTTACTATATTGCCTTTTTCTGCATGTTTTACCTTTTTAATATTTATCTCTTCACTGTATTGTACCAATCATGTGACTACAAAAAAATTTTCGTCCGAATTCTTTTTTATTTTGCACCAAGAGCCCACATGTATGTACAAATGTGTACAAAAATACCAATCGTGTGACACTGAATTAAAATTTGTACAATATAAAAAAAAATTTAACAAACTTTCGTAAAAATTTCGAGATTTCTTAATTCGATTTTTTAGAAAGATTCTGATTGATTTCTTAGATTTTTTAAAAAAGCTCGAAATTTTTACGAAAGTTTTTTAATATTGCAAAAAGTTAGAAACTTGGATTTACACGGGTTTTGTTAAAGAATGAACTATATTTTTATACAAAAAAAAAAAAAAAAAATTAAATAACAACAAACATAATAACGGGTGATTTTTTTGAGGTTAGGATTTTCATG
>NW_016182407.1:0-4857 GCF_001687245.7 Rhagoletis zephyria | reverse complement strand
AAAAAAAAGTTATCAAGCTCTTAAAAAATCACCCGTTATGTTAAAACTTGGCAAAAAGTGGTTAGGCTATAACTTTTCGACCACTATATTTTTTTTTATATATTTAATTGGACCTATATTTACATTATACTAAAGGTATGTATATAAAAAAATCAAAATATAAATGCCTCTTTGCCTTTTTAGAAAGCTCATTTTGCCTTTTTTGCAAATATGCTACCCATGGGAAGGACAATCGAAGAGCCTACCTTGTCTACGAGCTGCTATCACTCCCTAGTGCTTAGTAACTTCTAAATTACGCACTCTAATATTATCGAGTCCTCAAGAAAACGAACCGGTCCGACAGAAACAAATCTCATGCCAGCGACTTACTTAGTTATCTTTAAACTCCCAAAGGCTTCGCACGCAGTTCAGTGTTACCGTGTTTTTTCGCTGCCAAAAGTTGAAGTTTCTCGGAGCTCCATTTGAGAACGATTAGAGACTCGAGGTGTTTTGGATTTTTATATTTTTCCCCAGACAAGTGACGCCGTGCAACAAAGAACAGAAAAAAATTTGAAACACACGAAAAAGTAAATATACTCATGAAACCATGGGTAAAATATTTGTAGTAAAATTGGGTTTTTCTAGTTTTTCACTCTGACGTCAGAAGTTTTTTTTAAGAACTTTGTAGTTTTAAAGATATGATTAATTACAAAAATTATTTTAAAAAACTCAGTGCAATATAGAATAAAAATATGGGTACCAAGTGAAAGACCAAATTCTGTAGAATTTAAATAAAATAAATTTTTTGGTTCGCAAGGACGGATAAATATCGAAAATGCCCTTTAAACTGCTTTCAAATATTTAAGAGCTGCTTATATGTATGTATGTATTTATGGCAAAAACCAAAACTTAATAGATACCATCGGTTATGGCTAGGGCTTTAAGGTATGGTACCAATAAACGTTCACAGAGCTGCCTATATGTTTGATCAGAACAGATAATTGATATGGTTATGGTTATGGCTATAGTATCGCATCGCTGATTGGGCCTTAAGTCGCGCATGTATAGCTGAAGCTTATAATTTTTATAGTAAATTATTTTGATTGTCCTAAATATTTTTATCGCGCTTGATTGTGTGGCTTTGCATCCTTAAAAAATTCAATAGCAATATAAAAGTTGATAAACAAAATCTTGGTGCTGAAAAGATGGGACTTATTCTCATTTCTCCTTTGTAGCTCATTAGCGTAATTTGAACGCTTATGACAGTTAAGCGTCGAACTCACAGTGTGCAGTTAAACTATTGATGCCTTAACACTAACAAGACTTTAACCATGAATTCAAATTATAATATAAATATCGATAGTTAAATCCTTGACCGTGATTAACTACGCACTGCGAATGTAGCCTTAACTGCAAGTATCTAACAATTATACCACCTACTCAAGCAACATTGTTGCCAATGTGAAGAATGCTTCACAGTGTTAATAACTTTTGCCAACAAAATTGGTGTATTGTAGCCAACACAAAATGTATAGTGTCTTCAAGCACAATACAATAACCTCGCTTCATTCTTAACTTTAAAAAGTTTTCGCACGTTTGAATCAGCGTCTTTAGACACTTACACTTTATGTTAACAACTTGACAAAGTGCCAACTATTTTTAGATTTTGTTTTCTTTTGTTTTTTTTTTTTGTGAATCTCTTCGTGCTTCAAAAGTAATTTCTTAGGTTTGGTTCAAAAATGGCATTAAGTATGCATGTGACGTGCTTTTCATTAGCGTGCACAGGTCAATTGTGAAAATATGTATACAAAACACGTTTGTCCTTAGTACATTGTATATGTAACTCATTGTAAATGAAGTGACATCGTAAATAATATACAACCAAAAACAGCTCTTAATTGTCAACTTTTCCACTTCACTTATTTCCAATTTCTTCGCATTTAACTTTTGATATTAACTACACTCCACACAATGCGCGCCGTCGTTTAGCCCTAATCGAATTTAGAATTTCAATTTCAACTAACTGTGAAGTGAAATGCTTACTTACGATACAATCACGTCTTAATTCCTTGTCTCAATCGTTAGCAGTGGTGAATCGATAATGATTTAATTTGCATTTCGTGTTTCGTCTATGACTTCATACACTAAAATAGCTAGTCGAATGTAGTGGGGAGTGAATAAGTTTGCATATTTGCGGTGTGTCTCATTGTGAGGAGAGCTACATATGTACATATGTATGTATGTGTATTCATGGTTCGTATACTTATATGAAAGTAAATTTTAGTATTTATTTATTTAGTTTAAACTGACATCTCTGTTAAAAGTTGCGTGCTATTGTTGCTCAATAATGAACTTTCAGGAATTCGTATTTTAAATATCTTTTAATCTTCAATAGCCGAAAGCGATTTCCACAGAATCAATAGCTCAGCATACGCTTGTTTCATTTTAAATCTTCTGTATTCTACTGTCAATTTAAGAATCGTTTTATATATTTAATTCAGAAGAAAATTTAAATGTTACAAAAAAATTTTCCTAATATTATTATTTTATTTTTGAATTTTAAGAAAACTTATAGGTTTGCAGCTTAATAGCCTTTTAATGGAATAAAGTGCAAGTTTCAAGTGATTTTTATAGTTTTTTTTTGCTAACTTTTCGAGTACATTTTACGTATGCGGAAAAAAATGCCTGGCACCGTCAACCGCAAAAAAATATTAAAAAGCAACGTGGTTTATTAAGCGCTTAAAACTGGCACTTTATTCCATTAAAATTTAATAGGCTATAAATTTGATTAGCTAACACTTTTCAAACAACTGCAAAAAAAATAAAAAATGTTTATTAAAAAAAATATATTTATAACCTTTCTAATTTTTCTTGTGCAATTTTTTTCGTTTTGGATGAACGTTATAATTATTTTCCGCTAGTTATTATGTAACATTAGGGTGGCCGTTATATTTACCAAGTTAGTTGTTTTTTTTTTGGCAGCACCCCCAAAATTTTTAGTTTCTGACCTAAAACAAAATATTTCAAAATAAATTCAAATATATTTCAATAAATTCGTTCCTTTCAAATTTATTCAAGATGAAACTTGAACTTCTTTGATAGGTCTTAGTCTACCCTAAATAAAGTCTCTTCTAGCCCTATATTATTGCCGCTGATGCATCCCGGCTAGAATTTTTCTGTTGGCACTGATACCTCTGTCCTGAAACCTAAACACACCTACCCGTACATGCACACATACATACATATGTATGTTTGCTGGCGGTTTCGAGTCATCCTTTTTCCACAGTTCTGAGAAATTTTATGTAAAACCATGTAAAAGTTTGTGATACTAATAATATTATTTAGTCTAACATTGGATAATCTATCGCCATGATCTAAATTAAGTAGACCTTACTCTGGGAAAATTTTTGTTCTAAGTTTTTGTGTTCCTAAGATTTCTCCTACTAATGCGATTTTGTCCGTGTTTAAACAAATTTTTGTATCTTGCTTGATCATATTCCGCTTTATAAATTGTTGGGCCAATTAGCATACCTTCGGCATCATGCTTTTGTATCTATTGTTAATGGCATCTAATTTTGCGATTTGTAATGCCAATACCAAAATGTGCGTGTCGCCGTAAATTTAATGGAGTATTACTCACTACATTCAGCGACAACTATTTCCTGTTTCAGCTAATCGGCGCTGAATGCAAATGCTCCATGACAATTATAAATTTATAATAGAAAAAAAGTAAATAAATAACTGGTGGTAATTTATTTCTCGCAAATTTGAAAAGTGATTGAAGGCATCTCTACCTAAGTACCTACCTGTTGAAATATTCGTATTGACACATTTATGTTGTCAGTTAAATTGTCTGTCAGTTGTCGTATTAAATTCACAAAAAAAAATTAAATAAAAAATACCTTCGTGAAACTTAGTATCTCATAAAGTGCTTGTCCTTGCCGACAAATTGCTTCCAACCGTCTAATTCTGACTCATTTTTGCGGAAATTGTTACCTTTCAAGTGGCCTAATATATGCGCCTTCCATGATGGGGAAATAATTCTGATTTTGATTTTTATTATTTTCTAGGTAATACCGGATTTCCAGTATACATATGTACTTGTATGCATTGAATTGACTTAAAAATTTGCATAAATTAAAAAAAAATTACTATTGGGAGTGAGTTGAAAAAATTATATCACTTACATACAAACATGTGCATTTTTCATAAAATTTTTCAAAACATAAAATTCTTTCATTTCGGTTTTTAATTTGAAAAAAAATTTAATTAAGATAATGATAATAAAATGATTGACTTGTTTTTTATTATTGCATGCAATTTTCACTGCGCTGCCGGCTTTAACACGTAATGTTGCAATTATCCAACTTAAACTTCATCTTTTATAATTTTTTTTTTTTTTTTTTATTTTTACCGGCAATTTCATTTGCACGAAAACAGTTTTAATGAAATTTCATAAACGCTCAGTGAAAAGTGCGTGAGCTCCACTTGGGTTACCTCAGTGAGAGCAGCATAATTTATCGGTTTACACGCGATTTAATTGCAAAATTGACATTGAAACACTTGCACACCACACACATCGCGCTGCACTGCAAAGCACCAAAAAAACAGTAACATACATACATACGCACATTTTATTATTATTATACTCAAGCTATTAGTTACTTCCACATGAATTCGTAGCGAGTTTCATGGACTTTCCACTATTTCGCTCTTTCTATGAAAACTCCTATTTTCGGAGTGTGTATGTTTGTACATTAGGATGGTCCAAAATAAGTAAAGTGTTCTCACCCCCTAGGATTATTTTATATCGAAAAAATATGCCCCTATTTTTTATTTGTTTTTTGTTATTTTTTGGCCATTTAACAATTATATTAA
>NW_016182406.1:0-5914 GCF_001687245.7 Rhagoletis zephyria | reverse complement strand
AGTTTAGGGATGGCATTTACTTCGCTGGAGCATTCATTTTTCGTTTTTTGGTATCGAATAAATCGAAGTCGTTTCAACTTGCTGATTATTTTTTAATATTGCTCAAATATTGAAAATGGATTTATATGGTTTTTCTGAAGGAATAAACTAAGTTTTTAAAAAAAAATTACTAAAATTAAATAAGAAAATAATTGGTTGCTAAAACTTGTCAATATGTATACCACAATTTTGAAATTAGTTTTAGTACTATTTTTCTTTTTAATCAATATGGACATTGGAAAAAATTTAACTACCCACAAGTAAGAAAGTCTAAGTTCGGGCGGAGCCGAACATTAAATACCCGGCGCAAGTATTAAATATATGTTTTTTACACCTTTCCGAAACCTACCGCTAGATGGTAAGCCGGGGTGTATCAGTTTTGAGTAAATTAGCGTCCTTAAATTTCGNGTACTGTTATATGAAAAGCAGCCGTCATTTTAGTCCGATTTCAATAATTTTCAACGTTTTGCTTTTATGTGGCAAGCACAATAACCATACCGAGTTTGGTACAAATTGGTAGAACGGTTACCAAGATACATATTTATGTGTGATCATAAGTGGGCGATGTCACGCCAATTTTCCAAAATTGTATCATAAGCGTATTTCTTGATAAGGAATTGTTGCAAGCATAAATTTTGAATAAATTAGCTGTAACCATAAGTGGACGTGGCTGCGCCCATTTTCCGAAAATGTATAATATTCTTATTTTTCGTCTAAAAAATATTGTTAATATCTGTTTTGAGTGAATAATCTTTAGTAGTTACTAAAATATCGCAGTTTTCGTATTTCTCAAAATTACCGTTATAAGGGACGTAGGCGTGGTTATTGTCCGATTTTGCCCATTTTCAATATCGTCCATCCTACGCCCGAAAGAACGACGGAAAGGACGACAGTCACCGCTTAATGGATTTCACTTTTCATTCTGCTCATTTATGTATACATTTGTCTATATCCATCCCGACTCGTTTGAATTAAATTAAATTAAACTATTTTTAATGAAAAAATAACAATTTATTTTTAGTTTTGTGGTATGGCATACATTTTCAGCATCGTTTTGCAGTTCGCTGGTGCGTCGTTTTTGCGGCCCGCCGGCGAACTGTGCTTTCCATCCGATGGCGAGATCGTGGACAGAACGAAGTCGTTTGGCAAATGGGGGTATAGCTATCGCAAGTTTATTTGTATCTGAGGCCGCCAGCTCATGCGCTAATCAGGTACACAAACAAATCGCAAACCGGCGATATTCATACATCGGCCGCATTGAAATGGCGAGACACAAGGGAATCCGCAAGCATTTTTAGCCACATTGCAGCTTCGAATAATTTTGAAATGGATTCAGGCAAGCATCTGTACCCACCACCCACATCTGTACAAATGTACATACTCGTACATAGGTAAGCGCCGCCAATGCGTGCGGACAAGGATGCAGCTCATAAGAAATTCATAATGATATTCCGCTCGTGTAGCTACTGAGAGCAGAGACCGAGGTCGCTCCAGCTACACCAACGCCTTCGCGATCCTCTTGTGGCGTATGATTCGGGTAATTGAAATGCGGATGAGTTACCCGGTGTAGCCGTTAGGCAACGACTTCTACGCCACTCCTTTTCCTTTTGTCCCTTTGTAGCTTTCCCATTTTGAACTTGGCTTGACTTGGCTTGGCTCGGTGGGGCTGAACTGGGCTGCTTTGGTTTGTTTTTGTTTATTTTATAAAATTTGTTATTGCTGTTATTTGCTGCTTTTGCCCTTGTGATACCACTATTCACATAAGTAGCATAGAATGCTATCGAGTATAGTCAAGTTGTTTGTATCATTGTGCTGTAGTTATTGTTGTGAGTGAAGCCTTTTGTACAAGCGGCCCACGCATAGGCAACGATATGATGTTTACCCCAAAAAGAAAGGAGTATGTCCGTATGTACATACATGCGCGCATATGTTACTAGTGTGCGAGTGTGTGTGTTTGCAAGGATTTTCGAAGAAAGAGGTGCGGCTCTGTTGCATTTCTGCAGGAAATTACTAATTCAGCAGATGAACTGTTTGCTTCCGCTTGCACAGATTAACGCTGCTTGTAGAATAAAAAGCAACGAAAGCAATAACAACAGAAATAGTTCTTAGAACATGTGAAATGGCTTTAAATAGTAAAATAATTTTCTTTGCCTCTTTCGCTGCCTATTAATTTGAAATAATTAAATTTTTTTTGTATACAATATAGGCAACTGTATTAATTGCGGTAGAAATATTGTCGCTATTCACAACTTTCTGATTATTAGATCCCTGGTTGTAAGACTAGTCTTGCTAACCAGAAATCCCCATAACCGCGAAGACGTGATTGCTGTAAGATTGATTTTTAGCACGCTCTTGAGGACTCAGCTCCAATATGCATAAATTAAGGCACACCCTAATGAGCCACCTCTCACCATTCCTGTCCTGTCCGGAATCAACTGCTACTAAGCTGACCTTATACCCAGTTCAGACCGGCAGTTAATCGAGCAAATGGCCAAGCTTTCTCGATTAAAACGCTAATTGAGCTCGATTTACCATACAAAGTTTCCCTTCTTAATTGCTCGATTAGTGCTTAATTGAGGTATGCTTATTGAACAATAAACAATCAATCAATTGTTTCTGACTTTTCCAGCTGATATTCCATCAATTTAAAAATTGAATACTCTAATTATACCTAATTTGGCGAAAAACTTTTCCTTAGAAGTAGAGAAATTCCCCTTAGAAGCAAATATTTGTTTCTATATCGAGCCCTAACTGCCAAAATAACGTAAGCAACATTTATTTCAAAATTTTCTTTTTGATGCAGAAATGTGTCTAGAAAATCAAGGAATATTTCTGCATCAATAAGAAAATTTTGAAAAAAATGTCGCTTACGTTATTTTGGCGGTTAGGGTTCGATATGTATATACATGTTAAAAAAACGATCCCTTCAATACCGTATACATATGTACTTATGTACTTTTGGACTCACATTAAATAAATAATGCATAGACGCTATTGAAAGGCTAGAATCGGCAATGAAATTCTAATAAATATACAGCCTCATTGCGTAAGTGCTAAATCGGGGTAAATTATACGACTTGGCAACATTAGCATTGTCTACTGTCGTGCTAAAATAAGTAAACGACGAAGATCGTCGAAAACTATGCAGTGCTGCCAAGTTTTTTCGTTTTCATACACTAGTCGAGTCGAAATTATAGGCAATGACATGAAATTTTCGATACGATTCAACTCTCGAAAAACGACTAGCATTCGACACGACTCTCGCAATGAGGCTGATAATAATAGATTCCCTGAAAAGTAATTCAGCTACGTTCCAAATGTACCTAAAAGGGTATGCTTGTACCGAATTTTCTTTCAAATTAAAGAGAAATACGATTGTACGAGTTTTTAATGGAGACTCTAATTTGGTGTCGATTCCAGTTCCATTTTCTCTACTGAGCCAGTGAGTATAGAAAGTTCTGACTCTGATGGTCGTGCCATAACCGAATAGACAGCAGTTGGCACTTTGTTTTTACTGATTCCTCTTTGATCGCTAAATCAAGTAAAAATAAGTCTCACAGAGCATTAGTAGCTGCTTTCACCAACACATGTCACCTACAATCTATTCTAACAAAACGTACAAGGCCCCTTTGCTGGGTGTATATTCAAAGTACCAGAGCGGTGCTAAGACTTCTGATTTTACCAAGAGTTCTTTGACACGGTCTTAGATATTTAGTGCTCAAATCGCACGTAGATAAAATTGACGTTAGGCCTATATGCATCTAATTTTCTTTTCCGTGCAAATAAGAGATCAAAGTAGAGATCCTATATTAATTCTTGGAAAGTTTATATCAACTTTGAGCTATAATTCTATAACTTCTAACACAATGAATGATTTGCAGATGCAGCGACCTCAGATTCAATAAGTAAAATAGATTCTTAAATAAATTAACAAAAGATATCACTAGCTTAGAGTGAAAAGTTGCTAAGTCCCAATTTAAAAATTATACAGGAGAGGGAAAAACTTCGTATAGCCATTAAAGTATTTCGCAAAACTTTGAAGACAACATGCTGGCCTGTTTAAAGCAAATCAAAACTCCATAAGAGAGATTTTTATTAAAAAGTTTTTCGTACTATTTTTGCCTTATCGAATTTTCGGAGCTTTTTTGGGACTTGGCAAATTTTCCTTTCATAGAATATAAACGAGAAAACATAAAACAAGGACCTTTACCCTATACGAAACGATGAATTGTTAATTTCTCTAGCCTCCTGTATCAAAATATGAATTTTCATAAAAAGTTGATTTAGCAACTTTTCGCTCTAAGCTAGCGATATAGTTTTTGAAGTGTGAAGGGGTTTTAGATGTTTCGTCCACTTCAGAGACCTTGATTATTTGAACCCATTTGAAGAAAGAGCATTGATTTTACTCTGAAGCCAAATGATATTGACTCTTAATAAAGCTTCCGAATAGAGCCCCACAAAATTATGCTGTGCCGACAATTCCATTTGCCTTCCATCCGTCTGTGTACTTATTTTGGCTGTATAGCTGGGAGTATCTTTCTAAAGCAAAGACGACTTCATTTTGCTTTATTTCTTCAAATAAAGCCGAAAAACAATGTGTCTGCAGGCTGTTAAATTTATCCACGCTCTTTTTTTCCTTTCCAACAGCTTAGGTGATTGAGAGATCATTTAAAATAGAATCGGATTAAATAGATTTTTAAATCGTTGGTAAAGCATCATCTAATGTCCTCCAGGAATCTAACTAATTTTTGCATAAAATAAACTTTACTGAATTATTTTCAATACTATTTTTTAATGTTCAGATAATTATTTTAAATATTTCATGTTCTTATTGTTTGTAAAAGCCTACTTCTATTCAATTCATTGTATTTGATTAATGACTATGGGTATTTATTTCCTGCCACTTCTAATTGATTAGCCATCCTCGTACCGATTATTAGTTGAAAAGCGCATCCACTTCACAAAGCCCGTTGATGCCACAGGATTGCCTGCACTTAATTCCCAAGTTAGCCACAATAAAAATTAATTAACAATTAAGCCGCACCTCACTTCGCTGCACTGCTTCCCCCCACCCTCCGCCGCTGCTCATGCGGCTCTTCGCAGAACCGATCCACTCGACCATTCATTTGTTGTTCATTCAGCCATTCAATGCTTTCACTACTTGGTCTGAGAGTTTCCGTGCTGAGCTTCCGCCTGCGAGTGCGCAACCACCTGTCCGTCTATCCCAACTATCGGGCCCTATACCTACTCGCTTCTTTTTTGACGTTTCTTAAATCGCACCACTGCCAGCTGTGCATACATACATACATACATAAGTCCCCTCCGACACCTGACTAGTGGCGTACTGCTGTGGCATTGCAATGAGTTTTATTGCCGGCCAGCGTCGGAGACACCAACGACAATAAAATCAAATGCATCAGCGGCTGCTACAAAACAACAAAGCATGCTGATGGATGGATGCCAGTATAGCAAACTGGATGGAAGCCGCCCCGGCTGTGGTCATCATCACGTTCATGCAGCTTATTTTGTTACCAGATTTTTATATTTGCTTTTTTATTGTTGTTGTTGTTGTACTACCTGTTAAACGTGCATTGCATGCAAATTGTTGAATGCGTCCATTTCGTAATATCCTCCACCCCACCACCGCCCGTTCGTGACTGGTCGGATGGGACTCGTGGTGTTCATTGCCATTGCTCTTGCAGCAATTAGGAGTCCTATTGTTCACTTCGAGCGAGCATTTTGCAAGTAATTATGGCCATCGGTACTTGTTCAGTTTTCTAGCATTCAACAGAGCTGGCGAAGTGTCCACTTTGAGCAAATGCAATCGGAAGCCACTTTGCGGTATTCTAAAACGTTTTTATACAAATTCTAATAA
>NW_016182404.1:0-5914 GCF_001687245.7 Rhagoletis zephyria | reverse complement strand
ATGCTTAAGTCACTCACAGAGTTTTTGGTATGGACATCCAAAAGGAAAAGAATTTAAACTGTTAATTAAAAATTTGTTTGTAAGCCAATTATCTACATTATTCATTTATTCCAAATTATTAAAAAATAACTTGTTTTCACATGTAAGAACGCGCAAGTCTCATTCGATAGCCATATGAGTAAAATTTAATTAAAATGTAAGCTTCTAGTTGAATGAAATTGCAATGCCATTTGCGTCATGCCCCACGCCTGATATCAATCGCAATTTTGGTTAGTTCTATACGAGTATTATCTGCTACAAATAGCGCTTATTTTGCTTACGCAATATGGCTTACACAATCCGCTTATAAGTAACGCAAAAAGGTACGCAGAAAAAAAAATATTTTTTTGCATCTTACGGAAGTTTCCATCTGAACCTAAGTCAACGCGCGATAGCAAAGCAGACAATTGGGTTAATAATGAAACAAAGGCTGAAGGTGTTAAGAAGCCAGCTAATAGAGATAGAAAATCATGTTGTGTAATAAGCGGCAAGCACTTAAACAATCAAAACGTCTCAAGCACATAATGGGATTTCATGGCCAAGTCGAGGAATTGAAATTCTTACGCAGCGTTGAACAAGAATAATGGCAGCAACAACAATGCGCCAATAAAGAAAAAAAAAGAGGAAACAAAGAATCACGTTGAAGCTGTGCGCAATTGATGTAGTACTTCTTAAATGCATAACTGAGTAGTTTGTAAGTTTGTAAGTGCGTATGCGCAAAGTAAGCGAAAGACTTAAGGAACAAATGTCGAAAATAAAACTTTACCATAAATGTAGGCAATAAGGAAAAACTATTCAGTCAAAAGTTTGCACGCAAAAAAGATTTGAAGCTTAAGGCTTACACGTATGCATACATGCAAACATATGTGCGTGTGTGTATTTGTGTGTGAGCTTAGATTTGGTACTAATTTGGTATGCAAGTAACGGCTGTCGAATGTATAACAACGAATGCCGCAATTATGGCGCCTTTAATGACAGCAGCATACATATATAAATACGAGATATGTATGTATGGCCAAGAGAATGAAGTTGCTCTACATACAAAAAAGTGTAAGAGTATTATTTCGACAAAACCGGGCAGGTGCTGCCCACACGACTTTAGTTGTGCGCGAGCAAGTAAAGTTTAAAATGAATACAAAACCAAATAACTTCAAAATATTTTCAGTGCACTCACGTCCAAACATAATTTATAATATTAGTTAAAATTTATATGCGAAATTTTTCGAAATTTTACACTAAAGTCGACAGCAATTGTTTGCTGTGATTTTTTTGATTTTTGGCTTGATTTTGGAATCTCTGCATTTTGTATTTTGCCGTAGCTTAGTGTTTTTTTTTTTGTAAATCATGCGCTGACACTGAAATAACTGCACACTCTGTGAATTAGTTCACTTCTGATGGTTAATTGCCTTTTTGACCTCTATGGCGCGTGCGATATTCGACGACATATAGTTGAGAAATGTTAATTGCTTTTTGAAAAGCGTTTATACGCAGTTAAACATGCAAATAAATAGTTAATTGGGAAAACGCTTTAATGCATTATTTACAGTTCATTTTAAATACATTGATTTTATTTATTTTATTTTTTTTTGTTAATTTGCGTAAATACCGTATTGGGGTTCAATGCCAAATAATTCCACTTAGCGTTGAAATGAGGGCAAATCTATGGTAAATTGCAGTAGCTGTCGAATGCGGCTTAACTCGTTATTCAGTTGATTTGGTAAGACGGTGGAACTGTAGCACCGCAAAACAGCCATTGCGGTCTTTCAGTGAAATAATGCCCAAAATTTATTATTGTTGGTCACAAATTAATCATCGTACATCCTGGTATTTAAGCAAAAGTTGTCGATACCACCGACTGCGTCCTGGTGGATAAGACCCACCTTGTTTGGGCTCAAACTCTTTAAGTCAAAGGGGCCAGACGGCTTTATACTTACCCAGTTTAAAAGAGTCGGGAGGTATCGTGCCGTTCGTTTTGGGTATATGTTTTCAAAAGTTTTATGTAGTGGTATGAGTAACGTCTACATGTACCAAATGACGGCTAGAGGTCTCACATCCCTTCCAGCTCTCCCCTTTAAGAAACTTAGACTATATTGGGACCATTTGGTGACTATTTAGACTGATATCAACAAGCTCTTTATCCACTTGCATCACCTTCAACCTTAGATTTAACAAATAAAACATTTAATAAAGGAAGGAGAAAGACTCAAAGAATGCTAAAATGTCTCTTCCTTATTTGTATTTGCGCCACTGTAAAGAGCAATTTTGGAAAAATTTCAGTTATGAGTTGTCAATGTTTGACCATTAATAACATTTCCTATTTCCAGACTGTTGTGAAGAATGGAAAGTAAAATCATCATGTTTAGTTATATAAAAAAACAAATATTATATCCATTTATAGCAATCTGTTCTTAGTTACTTGACGCTGCATAAACTTTTAGAACTCACGTGTGTCACAAAATAACATCTAAGTATTGATCTGAAGTACAAGTGTGCATACCTGTAATGAAACGAAAAAAATGTATTAAAATTTTTTGTTACAAAAGCTTATGTAAAAAGTATAGTTAAAACTAAAATTTTATATTTTTTACTACGATTGTCTTTTAATTCGAATATTACAAGCAGCAGCACCTCGCATTTGCAATATCAATGCTCGAAAGACTTAAGGCACGAACTTGATTTCTTCAGAGACGGAATTGGCTGTTGAAAAGCCAAAAATATTAGAAAAAAATCAGAAAGTAGCATTTAAGATATGCATAACTATTTATGCATACACGAATTTATTTGGAGCCAAAAAAAAGTATTAAGAAATACCTGTTAGCATGAACTTTGCACTATAAAAAGTGTGGCTCTACGCCCGCTTGTATAACAATTATACCAGGCATTATACATTTGGCAGTGCCATGCACTCTGAGCTACTGAAGTAGTTCACTTCTACTTACGTGCTTCAAATAGTGTCTAGTTCTACTTAAAAAAAAATTTTAACAAATTAATTTAAATTTGCAAATTTTTGTGCAATTCGCTTGGGTATATTTTTTTTTTTTTGTTTTGCCTGTCATTAATTTTAGAGTCTGTACAGCACGTTGTATTTTCTTGTTTTTTTTCTATGATAAATACAATTATGCTGTTTCTCATATCCACTCGAACAACTAAGAATACCAGTTCAACACGACTATACATACATATTGCAACGTATGCGATAAAATGGCTAACGATCTTTGGTAATTCTTGGTAATTTGTACATTTTTGTGTGAATTTCTTATTGTTATAGCGCTTTTGTGTTCGTTGCTTACATTAATTATTACAAAATTTAGCAGTTTTTTCGGTGAATTAAATTACCTAGAAAAATAAGATTTTTGAGTTTTTTTATTGTTTTATGCACGAATTTATTGCTCTACTATTTAGCTTTGCGTTAAAAACAATGACCAATTTTGATGTGCTTGGAACATTATTTCCTGCGTAATTATAACATAGCGATATATAAATATTTTTTTTTCATCATGTTGGAAATGAAAAAATCACAGCAAAAACGATGGAAAATATTATTGATCATGATCGTTATCGATAATTATGTCGATTAATATATCCATCAGAAGATTATTAGGGCTTCTATAATTACGTCATAAATAATAACGATTTTAACCACACATCGATAGCAATCGATTTATTTTTTTTAAATATCGGTAAAGTAATCGATAACGATGTAAGAAAAACGAAAATAATAATATTTTCAATAAATATAAGGAAAATTAACGATAATGTTATCGCAAAATTTATCGATTGTTTCTTGTCTGTCGCTGTAGCCGATTGGTTAGTGGTACGCGCTAGCGACTCGTTCGACCTGTGTTCCGTCCCTTCATTTGTGTTATAACATCAAAACGGCCACCACAAAAATCGGCCAAAGACTTAGCAAAAATGTGAGTAAAAATATTTATTTATTTATTTTACTTTTATTTGATGGTAATAATAAAAACTATGACTTCATTTTATTTTCAGGAAAATAGCTAAACTCTTCTCAATTGTAAACCTTTAACTGATTTTAATTAAGTTCTTCAAGTAATGGGCAAAAAGGAACAAATCAAATCAAATTGTTTGGACCGTGGCCTGACCAATTTAAGAGAAGGTTTTAAGATGTCTCCACTTTTTCTACACCGGTTTCAACCGTTTCTTTTTTATATTTCTTAGGCGTTTCCTTTGAAATTTTGATTTTTCGAATATCGAATTTTTGCAATCGAATAATTCGCCTAATTTCGCCTAATTTGTTTATATACCACAACCTATACATTCTAAATATATATTTTACTGAAAATGGAATTTGAACATTTTTATTACTTTTATATCGAAATAATACAAAATTTTCATTCAAACATTTTTATTAATTTTAATTTTTAAGTGTCTTCGGGGCGTCTTATTCAAATTGCATCGCGAGCCTCGCGGAGCAAATCGAGCTCTTCCTTTGTCTCTGACGGTGGAATGCAAGGGGTAAGAGTTCGCAAAGGTGTTCATTGATTCTCGGTCAATGGTGTGTCTATAGTAGGCTATATTTGTATAGTTTGTCTGGCTAAGCGGATGGTATATTCTCCTCCCCAAGACAGTTTGCATGCTCAAGCTTTTCAAGACAAATGACTGTATATAATTTTTTTAAGATCGGTGAACTCCATTCAGTGTGAATTTTTCACAAATTTTTTTTCTGTTTACTTTTAGCTACTCCGACATATTTTGCCTTACTAATTTCAAAATTACCTATTTTAGCAGTCATATTGTAGTTTTGGTCATAACAATTTTTCCTACAGAGAAAATATATGCAAAATAAAACCGCTTTATCAGAATTTTTCTTAATTTGAAAATTGGGAACCGGCTCCTTTCAAATTGCCACCCTTCGAGTTTCGAAAAAAGGCGAATAATCGAACACCCTACTAGAGGACCATCCATCCAGGGCTGTGTGCAAGCCACCGCAATCTCGCCACTTCTTCTTTGATCGATGAGATCGATTCAAGGGTGCCTTTTTTGGTCAACTCATTCGCAGCGAAGTTTTCTATAACATAGATATGGTATTATTACCGAATGAGAGGCAAGGCATTTCTCTAAATATTACCTCTCTAGTAAACCTTCAGCGCACAAAAAGCGCTAACTTTCTAACTAGTGTAGTTTCCTCTAGTGCATCTCACCATACGAGGGCTTCATAAAAGATTACGGACCTAACTATCGTTTCTTAGAGAAAGAAAATTACCTAGGAAGATAGTAATCTATCTTCTCCTGCAGCAGTAGAGAGCCTCTTGTGCCTAAATTACTCTCTCCACAATATTAGGATGCCACGAAAGCGTCTAAAATCACATCAAGTTTTTGCCTTTGTCAGAATGCGTCAGCCAAATGGTAGTGGGAAAAAACAAACTTCTTAGTTAACATAAGAAGTTCCGTCTAACTAGGATTTACAGCGACTTCTTTGTTCATAGACCAGTTAGGCGCCAGCTTCAGGTAGCATCGAATCAAATCATAGGCGGTATTCAGAAATTTACCTGTGGCCATGGCATTATTTTTATACTCATCATATACCCGGAAGAAAATGCTATGTTTTGTTCCCAAATTTTTATTAAAACTGATCCACAGTGTGAACATTTCTTGTTTTGTATAAACTAAATAGTAAATTAGTTAGTTATCTATTAAATTTATTGACAGTTGTTTTATATGAAAAATCACAGAACAACTTGAGGACAAATTTTTCTCAGGCACATCAACCTACTGCCATTAAGTATAAATGAGAAAAAAAAAACTGAAAAAATAACTTTTGCGCTAGCGTAGGTTGCTCACATGCACCTACATACATATTTAAATCTTTTCTTAAAACAACTTTTGCACGCTTGTTATATATTTGTTCACA
>NW_016182403.1:0-5914 GCF_001687245.7 Rhagoletis zephyria | reverse complement strand
GCCTGCAGACCAAGACGAAGGCGCTGGACTGTTCCTTTTTTAATTTATTGCACTAGGATACAACAAATGAGTTCTATACATAATATTTATGATTCACCTAACATTAGTAAGCTGTAAAGGCTTTTCCGAGAAAAAAAGTTCAAACAAAACTTATATATTTTTATTAGCAGAATCCAAATCTGTAGTAAAAAAATTGTATGTTCCATTTTAAAAACTGGTCTTCAGGACAGTTTAACCCACTTCCGGTCTAGACATATAAACGTATAAGCCGCACTAGGACCGTCCTCAGCCGGTCTTGGTAAAAAGTGTTCTGTCTATATCTCAAATGTACCCCAAAACTTGGTAATCTGGACGCCAGTTACCTGATCTCCAACTTCGTCTTTGCAGGAACTAGCCACGGCCCTGAAATCCTTTCATTACTACGTAATGCATCAGCACAACCAACTGGTCAGCCATTGCAAGGGTTCTCAGCTAGTCCCTTCATTATCTTCTTCCTTCCTATCTGCAATCGTTAGTATGTAGTCCCCCTTCCTCTCGTAAATCAGCGTTTGTTACACTTTTTCCCCTCAGCTTGACTAGCATCCGACCTTTATATTATTTTACTTTTGTAGCGCAGTGCGAGCTTACACCCATCCGCTAACATAAACCCCACCCAAGCTAACGATGCTGAGCTGGTACAAGCGCGGGCTCTACATCCAATCGATACAGATTACAACGTTAAGTGCTACAGCTATGAAAGGATCGGCGGTTTGACTACTAGACTACTCGGCCCCTGAATCAACCAAGAAAAGAAGGGCAAACACCAAGACCATGGTGTGGAAATTTTTACAAGGATGGATCCAAGCTAGACAATAGGGTTTGCAATGGAGTTTTCTCTGTGGAATTAGGATTGGAATTATCTGTACGAATTCCGGGCCACTGTAGAGTCTATCTGGCAGAAGTTCTAGCAATAAAGGAGGTGTGTTCGAGAACGATAATATCTTCGCGGCTATCAAATCTATGAATGCGGTAATGCTAAGATCAGAGGTTGCACAGCAATGCCTGACAGCTCTAAGTGATATTAGCATCGTCTTCAAGGTCAGTCTCATGTGGGTGCCGGGACTCAGAGATATTGCAGGAATTGCATGGACGATGAGCTAGCCAGGAAAGGTACCAAAATTCCTGCAAACTAATGATTAGAAATAGTATTGCACAAGAGATTGGCTACATGGCCGCATATTGAAAATAATAAAAAAATAAAATTATAGTTAAAAAACTAAAAACACGCTTTTATTACAACAAGAACTAATAAGTATAAAATAATTTATAGATATAGCAATTCCGTTTAAGAAGAATAGGAAGCCCCCTAACTTGATTTAATTTAACTGTTTTAAATTAGCTAAAAATGGGGTTTAAGGGATTGAAGGGATTGACCCGTAGTTATAGTCAAAATAAAGTGCACTGTAAAGTTAGTTGCAGCTTTTTGGCATAACTTTCAATGGGATATCTGTAACATACATACATACATACAAGTGAAGTTAAATAAAAGCTTGCAAAAACAGAAGAACTCTTCAGCCGCACAAAAAAGGACTTTCTGAAGGTCGTGGCCTAAGTAATCTATCATGGATATTTCTCTCATGAATTTTTTTGAAGTTGCAGAGATGAGGAAGAGAAAGAAAGCGTCAAACACTTGTTCTGTAGTTGCCCAGCTTTTACCTAAGAGCAGCGCCGACTTTTTAGGCAAGCAATTCTTTAGCTCTCTCACGGAACTATCCGGTGTAGGAATAAAAGCAATCCTGCGCTTGATAAGAGCTTCAAAATTGTTACATGAAATATAGTCGATGAGGATTCTGTGTTTTACAGTGGTATCACAATGGACACAGCACAGAAGCATATGCGGACCTTAGCAGCAGAAAGTTTGCGATCCGACTCGATATTGCCTCCTCGAATGGAACGCGCGTACAAAACGCTCGAAGCAAATCTTCCGTCTATTAGAACGTGATCACTTTGACTTCAGTTCTTTGATCGGGGAATACCAGAGTGGCTTTTAAAATATTTCAATGCTGTTGTCTGGTACTAAGTACTAATCACATCTCGCGGCGAAGTCGATTCATTCCTTTACGTTGTCGGCGTATTGCAATGAAAGCTAAATTTTCCGACTGTGTGGCCAAATATGCCTGCTTTGCCCAATCGGGCGTTAAAGTCACCAAGCACGATTTTGATATATTATCGGGGAAACGCTGATTGGCCTCATCGCCCTTAACGACCATCGGGGCGTGCGAATAAAGTAGGCTGATGCTATTGAACTTAGTTTTTATGCGGATCGTAGCATTTCGCCCAAACGTGTTTGAAAGGCAGATAAATTTAAAAAAATAAATACTTGAGAAAACGGCAATAAAAGGGTTTACGAAACTTATATGAATTGCGGAACTATTTAAATTTTTGATATTTAGGGTTATATGAACCGGTAAAAGTAGCAGTTGTTCAAAAATTTATTCCACCCATTAAGTTTGCTCTCATCATCATCTCCTCCCTTAAATGAACAACCAAAAATTTTAAAACTCTACAGTTATGAATATTCATGCAAGCCTTTTAAATGCACCTTCTCCTGTGTTGATATTTTCCTTTTGACCAAAAATATTTGTACTCATATGAATATGCAAATTTGTTTGATGTTGAAGTGTCCAAAACTATTAAATGAATTTTCAAATCAACAACTTACAATATAACTTAATTTTGCAAAGCTAGTTTATTTGCCTGAAAGTATGCAAATATGCTGCAAACAACAGTCAAGNGCTGGCTGGTTGGACATTGTGAGCTGGGCTCAATCAACGTTTCATGCAACATTTATGCGGGCCAGCAGATCGCATGCACACACATACACACACGCACTTATATGTATGACGAGTTTTCTTGTGCATGTGTGGGCATATGTGCGTGGTACTCAATTGAAGTTTATTGGATTTGTTGCAATCGTGCTTTCGAATACCAACGATTTTCCATCGCAATGAGTTGATTGAGTTACGAATCGAGCTGTTTGGCTGCCTCTTTCTTTGCTTGTGTGTAAATGTGTCTTTGTGTGTAGTTTATGTATGTGTCCACTCAGGGTTTCAGGTGTGACAATAATCGTAAAGACTTTGTTAATGCCGGGTCATAAATTTGTCGCTTATTGTGCATTTCCGAAGATTATTTTCTATCTTTTTGTGGGTTTTTTTCTCCGAGTCTCTGCCACAAAGTGTGTGCAATGAATTGAAAAGCGTTTTAGGTAATCGACATAATTCAAAGCATCTTCAATTTAACGGCTCCTTTGTGCAAAGAATTTCTTATCAGTTTGATTTAGTACATCGATTTTTGATAAATCGCTGCTGCGCTGCACCTTCGATTAGGCATGATGTTGCTATAAATTTGAGAAATCCTATCACTTTGTAACACTGTAAAAATCCCGACTTTTAAAAGCAGAGGAATAGTGCGCATTATTTTATTTTAGTAAGCGTTTCAAAAAGAACTTTGTTTTAAGCGCATCCATGTGCTTATACGGTTTTGTAAATTCATCTATTACGTGGTAGGAAATATGCTAAGCCGAACCGATTTCAAAACCAATAGCATTATTCGAAAGGTGGTTTTCTGTAGATGAGGAGAGTTTTTTTTTGATTCTAAATTACGGTCAAAATCGTCGTTTAACATGATGAAGATGTAATTGAAGACAAAGAGGAAAATGACAACAAGGACGATACACAATATGCATATGAATTAGGGTAACTAAAAGGGTAAGAAAATTCACTGAAATTTTTCGAAAAGAATCGAAATAAACATACATTCAACAGAAATTTAGTAATCAAAAGTTATCACGTTTCTTATCATCAAAGTTTATAGTTATCAAAATTTATCGGATAATCCATTTGTATTAAGTTATCGGAATGTATTGAAAATGAACAATGTTTTCTGAGTTATCGAAATTTATCGACTCGCAGAAACTTAGTTGTCGAAATGTACAGTTAGTTATCGAGTTATAAAAATTTATCGGATTATCGAAATTTATCAAGTTAATGAATACTTTTTTTATTTATTGAATAATCAATATTTATCGAGTGAGCAAAATTTATGGAGCTATCAAAGTTATCAAGCTAAGGGAATTTATGGAGTTGTCATGATGAATCGGGTTCTTTCAAATTAAGTTTTTGGAATTTCCAAAGTATATTAGGCTATCGAAATAGCACTATATGGATTTATCGAATCATCACCATTGATCGAATTTTATCGGGTTACCCGAGTGTATCGAGTTATGGAAATTTGTCGATAGATATGGAGATTTATAGAGCTAGCAAAATCGAGTTATCGTTATATATTGAGATACGTTAATTTTTGAGTTATCGAAATTTATCCAGTTCTGAAAACATACAGTTATCTGAGTTCATCGGTAGTTATCGAAATTTGTAGAGTTATCGAATTTTAACAAGTAATCGGAATTTAGTGTTTTTCAAAGTCATTGAGTTAACAACATTTACCGAATTGTCGAAATTTATCGACTTATTGAAATGTATCAAATTATCCAAATTCATAAAGTTTTTAAAATTTGTCGAGTTATGGAGAATTGTCGAGATGCATAGTGCCCCACGGTTCCCGTGTCATCCTAGTTGAAAATTGTGTTAAATCTTCGTGTGAATTTTCTCCATTCCATCATTTGACTTTGACGCCTACAACTTACATATCGCTAGCTTAGAGTGAAATGTTGCTAAGTCCACATTTTATGAAAAATTAGTTTTTGATGCAGGAAGCAAGAAAAACTGAAAACGCACCGTTTCTGAAAGGATCTAACTGCTTGTTTTATTTCTACCCGTTTTATTCCGTGATGTGCAAAATTGCTAAGTCCAAAGTAGTCACAAAAAATTTGATAAGTCCAAAAAATATGAATATTTTTTTTTACGCTATCGAATTCGATTTGTATTGAGGGTTTTGCAACAACATTATTTTTCAATATTTATATACATATGTATGTATGTATATTAGGCTGGGTCGATTTTGTATGGGGGAAAATAAAAGGCATTTGACCGTATTGTAAGAGTTATGATGTCTTAGGTCTAAGCCAATTCTTATTGGCCAAGAAAGATTAATTTAAAATTTATCTTTTGCCCGCGCAATTGAATCAAAGTTTATTAATTTTGAAAATGAAACTTTGGCTTGTAATATCTTTAGAAACCATGGAAAACTCTTCCTCAAAGATTAGACAAAAGTTTAGTCCCGTTACAGTGGTCCAATTTGCAGCAACTTCACCAAGGCAGACGCCGAATTACAGCAAGAAAGAACGAAGACTTGCAGTATTTAAAAGCAACTTTGCCTAAAGACCATCATAATTTTTACGATAGTTTGCTACGTGAATGATTTTTTTGTGTGTAGTTTAGTTTCAGCGAACAATACTATTAATTTAATATACCATTAATTGTTTGTTCATTATTATTTTAATGTATAAGTTGTTGTTTGTAATAAACAAGTTCGCAACTACGTTTCAAATTAAAAATGGAACCGAAAATCCCATTAATGGGATAATAAAAGAACGGCCGCTGTGGTGTAGTGGTAAGCAGTGCGCGCTGCCACTGTACAGGGCCTGGGTTCAAGCCCTGGTCAAAGCAACATTACAAACAAATTTAGAAGAAAAGGTTTATCCTTAACACCGGTTGCCCCCCCCCACAGGCAATGGCAAACCTCCGAGTGTATTTCTGCCATCAAAAACAGCATAAAACTGTAAGTCCCTTCCCTTTTTGTGACAACATCAAGGCGCACGCCACAAATCGGAGTAGAAGCTCGGCCAAAGACTAACATATGTAACGGGTGATTTTTTTGAGGTTAGGATTTTCATGCATTAGTATTTGACAGATCACGTGGGATTTCAGACATGGTGTCAAAGAGAAAGATGCTCAGTATGCTTTGACATTTCATC
>NW_016182402.1:0-5914 GCF_001687245.7 Rhagoletis zephyria | reverse complement strand
AACTACTTCTTTATTGATGTATATAATTGTGTATATGTATCAGTGGAATCGGTAATTTGTGATTAAAAAAAAAAACGCTTTGGCCATAAAAACTGTTTTGTGCGGAAAACCTATGGTTCGATTTGCTCTTTGCATTCTAGCAGAGTTGTTTACTACAATTGTTTATTTATATATATACATATATGCACATTAGAGTGGCCCAAAAAGAGTATAGTCGGAATTTTAATGCCGCCACCCCGTAGGATTGTTTTATACCGAAAAAAAGTTTACCCCTATTTATTATTTTAAAACCAAAAAATATTTGGGGAGTGCTCAAAGCACTACAATTTTTCTATGCATTTTATATGGGGGAAAAAAACCTTTCGTAGAAATGGTATAAAATTCTTGAAAATCAATATTTTTCGTTCGTAAAACTGTGGTTCTCTTCAGGAGACTTCCAATATTAATATCCATTTGTTTACTTAACCATTTTTTAATACACATTGCATTTTCTGAGGGTTTTGAACTATGAAATATAGTTACCATGAAAAAATGGTTAAAGAAACAATCTAATATTGCTACTGGGAATCTCTTGAAGAGAAACAGAGTTTTTCGATCGAAAAATATTGATTTTCAAGAACTCTACACTATTTCTTCGAAAAGTTCCGAACGGGGCTAGAAGCGCTCCATTTGTGCTATTGGAGCGCTCCATAATCAGCAGTAAGCGCTCCTTTCCTAATTGCACACTTCATTTAAATTTTTGTTTTAATAAAATAATGGCGTTTTTGTAAACGATTTGATGGTTTTATTAGGTGTACCTATAAACATGGGTGTTTCTTCTTTTCTATGTGATATGCATATGAAAACATATACTTACATACATGGTTGTACACAAATTAACTTTTTTCCAAAAGAAAATATCTTATGTTACTAATCAAAATGTTATTTATTTCTGAGCATTGATAGAAATGAAATATTTTTTGTTTTGTACTGCACCCTACTTGCTCCTTTGGGGAGCAGCTCACTTTTAGTCCCGTTGGGTTGTTTTTGCCCCTTACATGGAAAATACATGGAAAAATTTGAACGCTTTGAGCACTACCTAAATATTTTTTTGATTTCAAAATAAAACAAGTAAAGAAACATAAGTTCGGGCGAAACCGAACTGGTTATTGTAATATCGATTTTGATTCAATTAGGCTCACTAGTTACTGATTTATCGCAGTTTTCGTGTTTCTGTAAATTACCGTTATATGGGAGGTGGTTTCTTAGCAAGACCCTAGGCAAGGCTCGTACCGACTTTGGGAAGCATTGGTGAGGCGGCTATTGAGATTCAGCATTTCATCATAAGTAGGCGGGGTCACGCCCATTTTTTTTTTAAATTTCATAATGATAATATTTTGTGTCTAAATTCGACTCCACATACTAATTTTCAACAATTTGCATGAAATATTTAATGAAATATCGTAGTTTTTGCATTTTTCGAAAATACAGTTACATGAGAAGTGGGCGTGGTTACAATCCGATCTCGCCCATTTTCAATACCAACCTACCTACCATGGGTAAAAGGAAACTTACATACCGAATTTCGTCGAGGCATCTCAATTTGTGCTCGAGTTATCGTGTACACGGACGGACAGACGGACGGACATGGCTTAATCAACTTCTCTTTTAATTCTGAGCATTTACGTATACATTTGTCTATATCTATCTCGATTCATTTTGGCTGCTACAAACAACCGTTATGTGAACAAAGTTAATATACCCTTGTGCACTAGTGCGCTCGGGTATAAAAATTGGGGTACATTTTTTTCTGTATAGAACAATACTAGGGATGGTGGCATTAAAATTACGACTTTACTTTTTCACATGTATTTTTGGACCACTCTAATGCACATATGAAAGTGCTGCATATGCACACTTGAACCTGAATATTCGGTGATCTGTCTATAATTAAAATTAAAAAAACTAAAATGAATGTTGTACTTTCTTATAAGCGAAAAATATTCAATTAGAAAACGTAAAAGTGTTATATACTTTGAATATATGAGCAAAACTACACCATTCGGCATGAGTTTGCCAACCAAGAACTTTCGGAAAATTGAAAAAAAAAACAGTACACGTGCAGCACAGAATATTGCTTTGCGATATTTTAAACTTGGCATTCAAGAGTTTTTTATTATGAATTTGAAGTCAGTTTGAAGTTTAGTTTTTTCAAAATAGCGGATCCAATATAGCAGATCAATTAAAAAAAAGTTTAAGATTTTTTTTTAAATTTTGATAGCCAAAACTTTTTGGGTCCCTACTCACAAAATTAAAATCTGTTTTCGAAAATTCAAAATAACGAACGGATTTTTACGAAATTTTCAGATTTTTATGAAATTTTATATCCCAAAGTTCTTTGAGTCGCTGATTACAAAACTGAAGTCAGTATTCAAAAAATCAAAGTGGCGGATCTTATATGGCGGGTGGATTTTTAATGAATTTAAAAATTTTTAAGGAAGTGGATATCCAAGGCGCTAATTACAAAACTGAAATAATTTTTCAAAAATTAAAAATAGCAGATCCGAATGACGGATGGTTTTAAATGAAATGTTTAATCTTTTTAAAATTCGATATCCAAAAGTTCTTTGAGTCACTGATTACAAAACGGTAATTGACTTTCAAAAATTCAAAACGGCGTATCCAATAAAGCGGATGGATTACCGATTTGTAATCAGGAATCTCAAAAACCCTTGGATACGAAGTTATATAAGGCTTAAAAAATCACAAGGTAAATTAACCGATTCAGCATAGAGATTGTTAAGAGTTTTTTCCCATAGAAAACGTAAATGAATTGATATAGAAAAAATCCCGAAAATGTTTGATTTTTTCACGGGCGCAAAAAAAATTTAATTTTGTCGAACGGTGTTAACACCCACAGAAAATATTTTTGTATAAACTATGGATGCCGTAAAACATACATTTGTGTAAAAATCTTATACAAATGACCGGCCCACCTTACAAGCAAAAAATAATAAGAAATTCGCACACCCCTAAGTTTTAAGTATTTTGACAAGGAAATTTCCAAGCAATTTGGTTTCTCGATTAAAGAAGAAATCAATCTGAGCCAGAAAATTTTAAGACAAGTATAACTTATTTTTAGCTGTATATAAAGAATGTTTCTGATTTTCATATAATAATAATAATAATAGATTGGCGCTTACACATATTTTAGTGCTTGGCCGAGCTTCCCCTCCAAATTGCGGCGTGCGCCTTGATGTTGTCACAGAAAGAGGGGGGACTTACAGTTTTATGGCGACTCCGAACGGCTATTGTATTTTTATGAGAAGCTTTTTTTCATGGCAGAAATACACGCTGTTAAGAAAAAAACATTTTTTCTAAATTTGCGACGTTGCTTTGACCAAAGCTTGAACCCAGGCGCTACGGAGGGGAAGCGCGCACTGCTTACCACTACACCACAGCGGCTGACATAAAAATGCATACAGAGTCTTTAAACCAAAATGTGGCTTACGATCTCAAAGAAAGCGAAATGCTTGACTAATTTTTATTCTAATTTTAATACATATATGTATATTTTTACAAGATGTTTTTATTTAAAAGGCGTTAAATATATACGTATATTTGTTTTAAGCATTCGTTGTGTTTGTGAAAGCGTTTAAAATTTTTATTTGATTTGGTAAATTTTTTTCTAACGTTTGCTACAATTTCGAAAAAATCATTTATCAACCCTGATGTGCATTAAAAACTGTTCACACTTACAAGTTTTGCTAAAGAACTTATTTAGAATTCCCTTCGCTCAATAAAATTTGTGCCAGTACACAACGTCACAACGCCAAAATTACGAATTTTACCGCCAAAAACTACACAAATAGTGATAAAACAAAGAATAAAACTACTTATCGATAACTACAATTAGTGCTGTCACATGATATAATTTCGATATAATTTTGTATTAGCGGAAATGGTAAACTCTCAAGAAGTGTTTACTCTGCAATTTTTTATTGTCTGTGTAACTATCTTCAAAGTTGAGAACCAGTCAAATTTGCACATTTGCAAATTTGTGCTTCTCTAGGTAGTAGGAATCTATAACGTATGTAATAAAACATGCATGTACATATATCTACGTATGTACATGTGTACACTGCACATCGCTGCCAATTTATTTTAATGCATTTATGACATCTGACACTTATGTATGTATAAAGCATCTCATATTAGCGCTTAAAAGCAGCTGAGACAAGAACAAGCACTACCATTTTCTGACACATAAATCAAGAAAGCGTTGTTTTTGTATAGATTTAGAGAAATTCAGTGCATGTAATGCTTACATTCAGCCATACATACATACATGTATGTACATATAAGTAGAGCTGATTTTCCTTAAGACATTGAATTATTTAATAGAAAATGTATGTTTCGTCAGACACGTTAGTATGGGTCATTCCATCCAAAATTTACATTAAAAAATATTGTTTCGGGCGAAATATTTTTTTTGTGTTCTTTGAGGCAAAATATTAGACACGTATTTTTTTATTTCGACACAATAAAAAAAATTTGAATTTCTAAACATTCGCGTATACGAATAAAAGTATTTCATTACAAAAATAACTAAAGTTTACTCTTTTTTCTTAGCCTTCCAATGAGAAATACGTTGAATTTTTTCGCCCTATTTTTTATAGACAGAAGGTACATTTTTATAAACAAATGATTTTTTTTTCAATTTGGAACTATTTTTATTCAGGTATTTTTATTGAAAAATGTACATCAGACTATTCAGTCACGATTGTATGAATTTGAGAATGGGCCATTAAAAACTCTGTCCGCAATAAATTTTTTAACTTCAACCTCCTTACTTACATATGTATGTATGTATGTATGAATGTACACAAGCATAGTTCAAACATGCTTCGCAGCGATCGAGTTCGAACAAGCGCGCGCTCGGAGCGCGGAGGTTGGAGTTATAAAAATTTATTGCGGACGGAGTGTTTACTGGCCCATTCTCAAATTTATACAGCCCTGACTGAATAGTCTGATGTACATTTTTCAATAAACAGAACTAAATAAAAATAGTTCCAAATTGAAAAAAAGATCATTTGTATATAAAAATGTACCTTTTATTTGTAAAACGTATTTCTCATTGGAAAGCTAAGAAGAAAGCGTAAACTTTAGGCCGACTGGTTATTTGTATAATGAAATACCTTTCCTCGTATATGCAAATGTTTAGAGGTATTTTATTGGAGCGTGAAAATTTTGAGAATTCATAACTCCAAAATTTTTTATGTATAATGTGTCGAAATAAAAAAATACGTGTCTAATATTTTGCCTCAAAGAACACAAAAAAAAAATGTTTCGCACGAAAAAAATGTTTGAATGTAAATTTTGGATGGAATGACCCGTATGTATGTATACATATTGCCAGAGCGTGTTTGTATGTTTATGCATGTATCTATGTAAAAAAAAACATTTGTTTGTGATTGCATTTCGTGAAAATGTGTGAGTTTTCTAGGGCATTTATTTGATATTCAAGTATTTACCCAAAACACTTATAGTAACAATTTAGAAAATTCCCTTCTGTTGATTGCCACTGAACGTGCAACTAGGCTTGTAGCATTACATACACAAACAACATGCCAGATACAAGCGCATATACCCAGTAGGAAAGAGGGGAATGAATTGCGTTTTCCTGAAAAAAAAAAGTTTTTTTGACGATTACGATTGAATCATGGGCATGGGCCATCGGAACCCGCGGGACCAATGGTACTAATTTCAAAATGGCAAATGAAACAACCGAACTTCTGAAAACTGTGAAAATCTTCATTAAAGTGCTGGTAGATGTGGCAATGAAATATATTTCGAAAGGGCTATCAAATTTAGAAAGTTAAGAATGCAGTTGCATGAGCAGTCACATCTAACATATAAAGTGTCTCTCGAAAGT
>NW_016182401.1:4686-5915 GCF_001687245.7 Rhagoletis zephyria | reverse complement strand
ACTTGTTCCAAGTAGGCTGTGCACCATTCACAGCCATTGTGCTCGATGTATCTTGGTTGGAAATCGGTCATATTGGTTGTATAGCTCAAACTGATTTGGCTTGCCTCCAGACTGTGCAAAAGCAAATCATCTCAATTACTATATCGGACAAACCATACGAGCCGAAGTGAGTATTTGTAATTATAAGTTGCTTAAACTAGGTAAGTATATAGTTTTTTGGCAAAATATAATAATAATGAGCCAGCGTTGGGCTGGCTCGCGATACAGTAAAAGATCAACGTAGTGCTACGTGGAGACAGGGGAGCAAAAAAGAATACATTCAAGACATCATATATTTACTTGTTGGTGTTGGTTAATTCTACTGAAATGGTAAAAATTTATGTAGCGAAAATCCCTCGTCAAATTTGATTCGGAGACAAATCAGATTCGGTGTTGTTCATTTTCAGTGTTCAATTTTTCATTCCAAACGTAACTTGTTTGCAGCGGTGCGTTTGAGGCACATAGACGTAGTCTCGAGTTATGTAGACTCCCGACCTGTAAATGCCATTCTGGGCATACAACCACCAGACGTGGACGAGACAACTTCACAATTTTGGTATATTTTTTGCATTTTGGTACATGTTTTGGTACACAAAAAAAATGAGTAAGTGGCAACCGAGGTTGTGTACTACAATTCCACCAGTTTGCATTTCAGCCCAACTAGTTCACGTTCTATCCTTTTTCAATGTTAGGGACTGGTGTTTGTTGTTGTAGCGGCACTACTAAGCCCCGCCTGTTTCGGGTCAACTTTTAATCATTATCGTCCAGCTCAACTAACGGTAGGCCCAGGAAACGAGCTGTTTCGATGGGGTCGGACCAAAGGGAGAGGGGTGTTAGTTGAGTCGGATTGAGCTGGCATGTGAAGAGGTGGTTGGTGTCGTGGGGGGAGTCTCCACATGCCGGGCACTCATTTGGGATGTTTGGGTCGAGTCTGGACAGGTAGCTGTTTAGGCGGCTACAATATCCAGACCGTAACTGAGCCAGGGTAACGCGGGTCTCTCTAGGTAACTGAAGCTCCGTCTCTTCCACAGGTGGTGATTGGGCTCCGATAACGACATTCCTAGGCCGGGAGTCGAGGTAGGTGGAGACAGACTCCCTATGAATGTCGTTAATCGCTCGTCTGTACGTCATTGGGTCCAGTGGTTGGTCTGTGTAGGTCTGGACTGCGTCCTTGTACATGAATAGGTGCC
>NW_016182401.1:0-2072 GCF_001687245.7 Rhagoletis zephyria | reverse complement strand
GGTCGCACCCGTGCATTACGCGAGTGGGTAGCCGTGGAGGCTGATTGTGCCATTTGGCTTGAGCAACAGGGAGCCACAAAGTTTGTGGTCCACTCCCGGTGAGACCTAAGGCCAGAGCAGGTTCTTAGGTGACTCCACCCGTTGCAGGAGTTGCACCTAACCGAAGTGGAGTTCGGGTGGAGTCGATTCTGGCAAACACAGCAGAAGTAAATTTCAGGTCCGGGGTTGGGCTCTACGCCCGCCCGGAGAAGAAGGATGCGGAGCAATCCGGCTGCAAGGTATTGCTCCATGGACGAATAGGACTGGTGTTTATAACATTGCGATGTCCTACCAGGCTAATCTATTATTCGCGCACACCGCCTAGAGATGGGCACGGGGATTAAATATTTAGTAATCCCGCCCATCCCGAAATTCGATTTTTAAGTCCCGACGTTTTTCAGAATTGTACCGCGGGTCCCGATATCTATCTCTAAAGCAGAGGCTAGAAACGGACAACAAATTGAAACGATCGGTTGAGATTTCAACGTACGTGGCGTGGTTTGCAAACGGATCGAAGGTTGACAAAAATATTCATGTCTTTCAAATTAATTTTAAATAAAAATAATAATAAAAGGGCTGGCATCTTCCGACTATTTTGTTTTACTTTTCTGTTCGTTTTCGGCTCAATAAAACATTTTAAGTGCATATTTCAAACATCGTTTTTAAGGAAGATTTCGTAAATTTGTGAGGGTTGCGGTTTTATCGGGAGTGTCGGGAAAAGATTTTGGTCCCGTCATGCCCGCCATATTTTTACAGATCTTCCCGATATCGCCCATCCCGGCCATTTTTAAATCAGTACCGTGGGTTCCGCGGGTCCCGATATCCCCTGCCCATCTCTAACACCTCCAATTCACTGTCAAAAATTTGTCATGCACATACAAGTTGTATGGGACCAACCGAAATTGAACGGCGTGACATTTTGATTTGACGTTTCGCTCGATGTAATCAAATGCAAATGCACCCAAGCCAATTTCGGACGACGCAAAAAAAACAAATTCGACGCGTACGTACCAAAACGCAAGCCGCGAATATTAGGTTAGCCTGTACAAAATGTCAATTGTCAGGCTATGCATCAGCATCTGCTAGTAAAAATACTAGTAGCATCATACCAGTTGATGAGATAGTCTGCCAATTCATCCCCCGTGCAAATCATAAGTATGCCTTTTCGCTCGCCGGGCTCCAACAGTCGCAAGAACCGACAGAGTAAAGCACTCGCGTGGTATGACCGAGGTCCCAGGTTCAAGTTTTGGCGCAGAGAAAATTTTTTAATAGTATTTTTTCAATTTTTTTTTTTATTTTAAATTTTTATTGCAATTTTTAAATTTAATTTAAAAAAAATAATTATTTTTTTGTATGGCATAAGCACATCTTCCCATATGTATGTTTTTTCTGCAATTCAATCAGATTTTAAAATTTGTTATTTATATTTAATTTAAATTGAAATAATTATTTTTACTTACATTGATTTACCTTCGAAAATCTTAACCATATCCAAGCGGCCTCGAGCCTCCGATCTCAGAACCAGAACCAGTAGTCTTTGTACCAAAAATCGCTGCCTCGCCCCGATCAGCATCATACCAACATCCATTCCTTTTATTTACATAGTAATGATAAATAAGCAGCGCGAGGTGTTGTAGAGAAAGCGCCCGTACAGCACACGTCGTTTGTCCTTTTATGTTTGGCAAGCTTATGAGTAGTACTTACATAAGTGAGCGTGACTATTGGCTTTCTTTTAAGTTAGATGTTGTAATTTTAATATTAAATTGGTCTGATTTTATAAGTATGCTGAAAAAATCGTTATTTACCATTATTGCTATTTTCAAAATTTTATATTTTTCTTTTCAGACTAGACGAATATTGTATTGCCAAATTTGAAGATTTGTGGTACCGTGCTCAAGTAACTGAAATAAAAGGATCGGTTTATACTGTGATGTATATTGATTTTACCAATGAAGCAGATTTGACCAGCGCCGATATACGCCAGTACCCAGCAGATGTAACCGGTGTGTGCAAAACGAACTTCTGTTTGATTG